>NW_017890591.1:0-45143 GCF_001540865.1 Ananas comosus
GAATAATTCCAAGGAGAATATTTAAGTATAATGGCTTGCGACGAGGCGAAGCAACAAGCACAATGAAAGGTAAGTCTAGACTATACGGATAAAGTCATCTGTAATTTAAGGAACTGAAGCCTATACATGATGACTGAATAACTGAAACATTGTAGTTATTCAATGTTGCTTTGATACATTTCATTTACAAGCTCTCTGTAGTAGTGCAAGAAATTTTCAGCATGAACGACCAAAAGTGGTATATCCGAAGCTAGGAACTCGGTGGTCCACGTAGCTAGCTGGCTGGGCTCTTTGCCGAGCGATCCTCGGCCACATCGCGTTCCACTGGGAGACTGTATTGGCTCAGTTGGTGATGAGAAACTATGACGTAAGAAGTTCCCAGTGGGTTCTGCGCCGACCTCGGCCGATCACCATCACACGTAGGTCAACGTTCAGAGCAATATTATATGGCGAAAAGAGGTAACAGATAGCTAACCAACGTAATAACATTGTGAACGTACTAACAGATGCCTGTACATTAAGCTGAAAGAAGTAATAATATGAAACTGTAAATTATGCATGCAATCTTTTAGCTGACATTTGACCGCATCTTTTGGGTCTAACGCCGTGGTTGAACTTACTCACTGACCTAGATCCAGAATAATCGATGGAGACGCACCTGCACCCGATGGGACCGTCAACGTGGGGAGACCACCTCCTGGTCCAGGTAAAAAGACTGACTAACTCCGGAGCTCATCGTGTAAGGAGGAAGCGACCTCACTTGGAACAAAGACAAATGTGGAGTATCGATCTGGAGTCGCCCTTAATAGGAATTCAAAACTACAAATTACACAATCGTCATTCACTTTAGCTCTAACTAGTTCTTTATACTTATTTCACAAATCCATTTCTCCGATGCTTAACGAAATTCTAGTTGAGAATGTCCACACCAAGTGTTACTAATTGCTATTAGGTTTTTTCCCCTCGCATACATTCATAGGGTTCTTATGTCACATTTAAGTTCACAGTTTTCTGTCACATTGATAAACATTCATATATCTCAACTATCACAGTTGCATAAATATCATACCCAGATGCCATGAATACAAAGTAATAGCTCAAATGGAAAAATCAATAGACATAAAAGGTGATTTCAAAACTTGGATAGCAATTCCACCCAACCTGAGGGATCCTAAAAGCTTAAGCCCAATGTCTCGAAACAGTTAAACACCGCCGGGAGCTAAAGCCTGCCGCGACTGCGATGCCTAAACAGGTAGAACAAGGCGTTCTTCTTAATTTGCACATCGTAGTCCGTCGGAATATTCAACCCAAGCTTCCGAGCATTAGTCAAACTTTCCTTCATACGATGGAATAAAAAAGGATTAAACTTAAAGTCATATGTCATCCATTATTACAACTTTGGCATTTCAACTCCAACCTTGATATTAGTATATAATATTCAACAATTATACAGTAATACATAGTCTTTGCTATAAATTTCTTATATAGGTTTAGGAGTTTCAAAAAACTAGAACACTCCATAATTAACCCCGCTTAGGTAGATAAACATCAATCTTTACGATATTACACGATTCTGCCACAAGTTTCCCTTTACCTAAACAATAGCTCACAGTATCTAACTATATAACTATAGTTTACTAATAAGGTCCATCCTATAGCTTTTAATATGGTTTAGTCCATTCGACGCACTCTCAACCTTTAGTAAAGCTAACTGATCCATAAATTTAACTTCTTAGTCATAGCAACAACATCTATTGCTAAGTAGGATAGTAAATCCACTGCCACCTCAACTTATCACCAACAACACTCATAATACATATATATATACATACATGCTATAATATAGTATAGATGTTAATTTTATATAGGGTTTAAGGCCACTTATGGTCGCTTAGCACTTAAAAATCCCCTTGTTCACATACTTCTAACCATAGTGAGAGGATACCATTCTAACAGTTAGGATCAATTCATCTCAGATTTCATTCGAATCATTCCTTCACAATGTATTTCACGACATATACAAGCTTATCCTTAAGCACAGTTTCTAGGTTTCTAGGTTTCATCAGCACAAACTTTAGAGCGCTAAACTTCATGATTCAAGCTTCTTTAGAAATGAAACATACTCAATGTCAGGGCTCATTATCCATTTCTGATTTACAGGTTTCAGATCCAAAAATTCATCAACATGTGATATCAGGCTGCCACTCAAGCTTCTTTAAACTTCATTAAAAGTCTCTACAAAGCTTAATTCACTTAAAAATCCCTCAAGGATACAAAATATTAACTAAACCCCAGCTAGAAGTAAAACCAAAGTACCTAAGTTCGCACTTCCAAGACTGGTTTTCCCACTTGTCATCTCCAACAAACCAAACACAAAAGCTACCTTTTCCACAAATCTATCATTATTTTGCTTTCTTGGCTTAGGAGGAGTTATAAAGATTTCACGCTCGCGTGTACCAGGCGGAAGCATATCCGAACGTGCAAGCCTCGCCATACAATCACCTGCAGTATGATAAGGCATCTACAAGCAACAAAGTCGATAGGGAAGGTAAACTAAAAGAAAGTCCTAATCCTGATATCAGAAGCAATCGTAACTAATGCGGTATCTATACATCGGCAAACCGGAGTTATCAAATCAAGATCCTCACAATAAGGAGAAGTAACTGGTTCACCACTATACATCTTCACCCCGCGAAAGTAAAAAATATACACGTCATGGTATTACAAAAAGAATAGGTACATACGTGTCTCTCTATAACCATACGGGACATCATCCGCCTCGGCCGTACCCGAGTAGCAAGGTGATCGACGTCACGCTCTAGTAGCCCACTATCTAAGGCTCATTTTTGACTATTTGTGGTGGTTGGATAGAACTCCCTTGGCCACATCCCATACCTCTTCTGCTATAACAGGCCTCTGTAAAAAACAACCCACCAATGGCGTGAGCACTATTAACAATAGTTTCGCCAGTGGGTAAGCCGCACAGCCTCCGAATTACACCACTAGGCTCAAGATGTACTAAATAAAGCAAAAAAATAATAATGTCATGATATTTTATAAGCATAGGCTAATAGACGTAATAGAGGCATGTAACACATGTAAATGAGGCTTTACTACGTAATGAACCATTGCATAAAAGAGATATGCAACTTCTGTAATCATGAACATAGACATAGTATCAACACGGAACATAAAAGTGAATACTGTACACTTTAAGTAATAAACATCATTACAGTGCCCTTTTCAATTTAGTTACTGTTCCTTTCATTCACAGGGAGCCTACCAGCAAGATCCAGTTGCGCCGCGGCTAATGGCCCGTGGTAGTAATCACTCCCCGATGCGGCAATCCACCTTCGCAGCCCTCAATCCCGCACGGGCGAGCAACTGTGCGCGTAGGCCAACTCCGGAGTGGCCGGCTTGTAGGAGGACCCTCACCAAAGCGTGTGCGATGAGCACGATGGCAAGCAGAGCATATTTCACTGTCCACATGTCTCAATTCTCATGTTTCATTGCAAACGTTCTTACGCTCCGATCCATCTATGCGGAATTTCAATACACAATATAACAAGAGCTAGTTAAATTCACTAGAATTTTATAACATGTAATTGTGGTAAGCTAAATCACTATGTGAGTTGTCATTATATATTTTTCAGCTATTATTGGCACTATCTAACATAGTCCAGAAAGCATGTCATAGTTCTTCGTACCGTTCGAGTCAGAGAATGTCATTGTTCTCTACTTAAAGTGCATGTCCTAATCACTTGTTCATTTTTAAGTCATTTCACTGAATTGCATATAAATGTAAATACTTTTTCTAGTATTTATTATTTCCTTATATTTCATTTGATATAACTATTAATAAATGAATTTCTAGTTGTTCTATTTTTTCTGTATTACTTATATTTTAACAATAGTACTTGAAATGCATTGAGTACTTTATTGGTCGTGATACTGGCTCATTGTTCACTAGATATACCAACGTCATGGATGACAGGTTCCAGCTCCTTTTAACTATGCATCATAGCACATCATAAGACCATTTCTATGAATACATATAGATACATAGAGAGTTTCAAGCTTGCTCTGGTTAAGGTCGAAGCCCAGCCTATTACAAGCTCCAAATTATCCACAGATAGTCCCTTTACATTATACGCTCAACGAAGCCCAATGCTGCTGAAAAGATAAATACTGTCAAGCTGATCGGATTATATTATCGGCCCTTTTTGAAGGATGTCGCTTGATTCGGTCCTCAATTTCACATCTCGTACAATAGTATGTTATAGCATAAATTCTTTTGGTTGTTGTGTTCACTTAGTACTGTGTTTCCAATTTAAGTCTCTGAATAGTCTTCCCAAAGCCAAACCATAGATGACCCACAATGGTCGTCGATGTTTCTCGTACCGCTGCGATCAATACCAACACGACATCAAAATCATTTTCATATAATTAGCAAATATCAGTCGAGGAATCGGTTTACGAATTCAGTTTTCTAACGTGAAATCCCTGCTACTAGGTTAGTAATACCTTCTCGAACCAGCTTCCCAAGCTCACCAAATACGCCTGTCAAGTGTTCGAGAACTCTGCTGCGGCAGGAACAAGTCGCAAACTGCAGTCAATTCGATCGCGATAACCAGTGTATAGTCCGAATAGCTTCATAAATGGCTAATTATCTCAATTAATCTTCAAAGAAGCTTATCCCTGGTCTAAAGGAGCTTTATTCACACTAAATAATTCCAATTTTAATTGCTGAAATCTCAGATTAAAGCAAACTAGAAGCAAAACCCGAATCATGTACTCAAATCGACGAATAGAACGTCTAACGCAAGGCGAAAGATGGTCGATTACCTTCTCCCAGCTTCCAACCCAGTGACCTGCGGTTCAGAAGCTGCGAAAACTCTCCAAATACTCCCTCACACGTCCAACGTAGGCCCTTGCGACACTGCGCAAACAGGCGAAGAACGCACGCGCGACGAAAACACGAGACGAAATCGCGAAGTCGACGAGTAGAGAGAGAAAAACCTCTAGAGAGAGAGAGAGAAGAAAGTAAAAAAGGTTTTTTATTATTTAAGCTTTCCCAGAACATCTTGCATACTCCACTGAAGTCCCAGAGTCGTGCTGCTGGGGATCAAATAGGTAGTAATGCCCAAATGTTAAACATTACCAAACTAACCTTGCTGCCCGAATCTGCCACTTGTCCGGTAAAGGTGATGGCTGTACTGGGTACAGCAAAGCAGAAAAGGCTGATTTTCGCCAAGTTGATGCAATATTCCACATTTAATCCACTCCAATCAGCTCAACTT
Organism: Ananas comosus; assembly: GCF_001540865.1. NCBI lineage: Eukaryota > Viridiplantae > Streptophyta > Magnoliopsida > Poales > Bromeliaceae > Ananas > Ananas comosus. The sequence goes on from NW_017890591.1 coordinate 5,301, forward strand.
GTTCAAAAGCAAACTTGTCCAAGGTCATTTAGAACATGTAGATAGTTCCAGCTACTCATTCCACACACATCGGACTCCGGCATAGTTTGCTGAGTCAGTGTATCATTCGAGCCCCTCCTAAAAAGAAGTTTCGTCCGAGAAACTTGTAAACACTTACCTCACGATCCATCTCGAGAATCAAATAGGGATAATGCCTGCTTCATTGCAACTCTTCGCAATTCCACAAGGGTGCTCTCGTCCTCGTGATTACTCCAAAGGATCTTCACGAGGGATTTCGCCGATTTCGAAGCCTTTTTCACTTCTGCGAGCTAGTATTCTCACTGGATTCTCCTCCAAAGCTCAATCTTGCTTGTAATCCACTGGAGTACTCTCAATAATGTGAGTTGGATCAAAACATACTTTCTAAGGTGTCCTATACATGAAACACCATTGTTACTCCCGAAAGATTCGGGCGGCATACGCAAGTCCGATACGGCTACGGGGCCTTATCCGCTTCCAACACCTCGTAGGGTCCAATAAATTCTAGGCTCAACTTTCCTCGATTCCAAAATCTACTTAACTCCTTTCGTCGGGAACCTTTAGGAATACAGATCGGCCAATTGAAATTCCAATTCTCGCCGACCGTCTTGTCGCATAACCTTTTGTCGACTTGAGCTGTCAGTAGACGTTCTCGACAAGTCGATACTATTACTTTCAGCTCCTTTGTAAAAGTACATCTGGACCCAAAACGCAAATCTCTCAACCCACTCGTCCACATGAAGGGTGATCTGCAACTTCTAACCATAAGTGCTCAAAACGGTGCATCTGAATATTGCGTGATAACTGTTGTTATACGGCAAATTCAGCCATCCGGTAAAAACTGTGCCAACTTGCCGCTAGGTAATAATCACGAAGGCAGGCCCGCAACATATCCTGCAAGGGTCTGGATAGTACGCATCCAGACTGCGCCATCAACTCTGAGGTGGAAAGCAGTACTAAAATCGAAATCGGTAGCCAAGGCCCCTGTAATACTCTCCAAAAAGTGTGAAAACGAACGTGTGTCTCGATCTGAAACAATAGAAGAGGCTATCCGTGTAATCGCAACAATTTCATCAAGATACACTTGTGCGAGTCTTTCCCCCGACGCACTAACAGTAATGAATGGAAATAAAGTGGGCAAAGTTTAGTCAATCTATCCCACAATTACCAAATTTGCATCATGTCCTGCCTGCGAGCGAGGTAAATCCGACAATGAAATCCATAAAGTGATCTCTCCCACTCCCACCTGGTATGGGTAAGACTCTGAAGTTTCCCCGCAGGAAGTTGATGTTCAGCTTAACCTGTGACGAAGTTAAGCACTTGGCCACAGTAGTTGAACTTCACTTTTCATTCAGGCCAGCCAGTCAGGTTAACTTCAAAAATCGCTTATACATCTTGTACTCCCAGGGTACACAGTATAGCGGCGCACGGTGTGCTTCAGCTAGAATTTCTTCTTTAATACCAAGAATCTGCTGGACACACAAAAGCCTATCACCGAATTCACACAATCCCTGACATCTACTCGAAAATTACTATCATGATCAACAGTGATCTTATCTCGCATCTTCTGTAGGGAATGTATCTTGGACTTGCTTCTCTTATTCGAGATCGATTCACGGGTAGGTGCACGCCCTAAATGACATAAGTCTCCAAGCGTATCAGTGCTACAACTTCCAATTCAACTCTGCTCCATTCCTTTACCAACAAGTGGTGCATTGTTATAACATCGGCCCAAATTTCGGCCGTCGTTTTCGACTTAAAGCATCCTGCTACAACATAGCTTTTCCAAGGATGATTAGAGAATGGTCAAATCAATAATCCTTGAAGCAACTCTAACGATCTTCGTTGTCTCATTTAAATTCGTTCTGAGTAACAGAAGTACTTTTAAGCTTTTATGATCCTGTATAAACTTGCCAAAGCTCGCATCGTGAAGTAGGTGGCGCCAAAGCTTTAAATGCAAATACCACAGCTGCTAAACTCAAGATCATTGTAGGAGTTCTTCAACTAATCCTTTAACTGGCGAGAGGCATAGGCCAATTTACTCTGCATTCTGCATCAGAAACACACCCTAATCCATTCAGTGACGCATCCTGTAAAATAACATAAATCCACTCAGTAAAGGTAGTGCTAAAAATCGGCGGCGGTCGTCAACCGTTCTTCAACTCTTGAAAGCTTCTTTCACAAAGCTTCATTCCATCCATGAAATTTAGCTCCTTATGTGTGAGTCGAGTGAGAGGAGTGTTGACATTCTCGCAAATCCGCTTCTACAAATCTCGGTAGTATCCTGCAACCCAAGGAAACTCCGAATTTCAGTGATCAGCTGGTATCGCCTAGCCAATCTTTAATTGCTTCAATAAATCTTTGGTCCGACAGCTTCCGTTTTTGAAATCACATGGCCCAGAAATGCAGACTTCTGCGAAGCCCAAAATTCGACAATTTTCTTGAGCTTTGCAAACAGTTTTCTTTTCCGAAGTACTTGCAACACTATCCAAATGATTTTCATGCTCAAGCATCACTTCGAGAAAATTGAGTAAGATTCGTCAATAAACACGACGACAAACCTGTCCAAAAGGAGGGCTTAAAGACACGGTTCATTAAATCCATAAACCTGCTGGGGCATAGTCCAGTCCAAAATGGCTATTAACTGTAAAATCATCAATGCCCATACCGGTGTTCTAAAAGCGGTCCTTGGAACATCTTCAGCTTATCTCTAAGCTGATGAGTAACCAGATTGCAAAATGCAGCTCTTGATATACTTTCGATCCTTGCAGCTCGATCGAAATAAGTCATCAATTCTAAGCGCTAATGATTTTGTTCTTGATTGTGACCTTGTTGATTTCTCGATAATCCACAGCGCAACAAGATCGCAGAGATCCTCCTTCCTTCTAACAAACAACCCGGGTGCTCCCAGGCAAAACACTCGTTCGAATAAATCCTTTATCTAAAAGACTTCTAATATGTGCCTTCATCTCTTTCATTCAGCGGTGCCATCCTATAATGGCGCTTAGAAACTAGGGTAGTCCCAGGGAACAATGATCTATCACAACTCAACCTCCTCCCTATCAGGGTGTCATGCCAGGGCAATTCCACTGGAATAACACAGTGCGCCAAATTCTCCGCACAACAGGGACCTATCATCAATCACCTTGGATGGCTCACGCACCACTCCACATAGAAATACTAGCCAAGAGGCTACCAATCCCCTCCGATCATTGTCTGCGCTAATCGTCGACAGAGCTAATAGTCATTGCGACAATGAACTCTGACACCTTTCACTAAAACAAACCCCGTTGACTCCGGTTCCCTAAAGGTCACGCGTTCTGTTCGTGCAATCTATGTGCATAATAACTTGTCACCAACGTCATACCCAATACTACATCAACTCACCTAGTTGTGTAGTGCAGTAAATCCACCTGCATAATCCAGTCCGCCATACCCTAACTGGGCAGGGAGCAAAAACTCAAACGAACATCTAGGGTATGTGTCAGGTAAATTACTCGTCGCAATGCAAAAGTGGGCTAATAGAAATGCTATGCAACTCGGCGAACTGCCGATCATAAAAGAATGCGAAGCACCAAGTATCAATAATGCACGAACACGAATAGCCGTAAAGCAAATAATACCTGCTAATCGACTCACTGTGCTGGCTGCGCGCCCATCAAGTCTGGGCGGCATACATCCGCCCCATCGAACCCTGCTGTGAACTCTCCGACTGCCGCTGTCCTGATGCTCACTAGACTGATAAGGCGCTGTCGGGTTCCCCTGGCTCGAGCAAGATGCAGGTGCATCGCTGATGAGGGTGGGCAAAGAACCGTCTCGGCACGTCGAGCGACAAGTGGCCTCCTGGCCGCAAGAAAACACCTGCCCCACGCTGTGGACACTAATGGCGGTCAACGTGACGCCAACCACAGATAACAACAGCCGGGTGGTCGACGACGCTCGGGTGCTCCACGGGGCTGCTGAAGAACCTCGACCCCTCGACTGACCTTGACTGGCCCCCGCCTGGCCCCGTCGGATACTTTGGCGGTCCTCCTGAAAGATTGCTACTCACTGCTCTCAGCGCTGGTCTCTTTCTTCTTTACTTCGATCACACAAACATCCCTTTCGCTTCATAAATCTCCGCCCCTTTCTCAACGATCCAAGGCCCGTTCACATACATCCCGTAAGTAGATTAGATTTGTACAGCCTGGACCAATCTAAAAATCGCAGTCCAAACCTAGCCTCAAAGATACTAGCTTGTCCTCAATCATCTCGTACTAGAACAAAAGGAACAGCAGTGCAGTAATGGAGAACTCTCGCTCAGTACTCTGGGCCACTGTCCTGTCCCCCTGCCTCAGGTTCTCAGATCCCTCTCACATTCTGTCTCTTTACACTCTTAGGAAATAAGTAGTCAAATAACAATCCTTGAACTCGTCCAGGTTGATAGCGGATAAATCAGTCACGGGGACCCTCACGGATATCCACCACCCCTTGTAAAGCCTCGCCGTCAAGGTGGTGTGTCTGGCAAACCAAACTCGGTACCGCCTTCCTCTATAACATGGAATGTGTCATAGAATAGACTTCTCATCATGTATTTAACCATTTCTTCGATCTACCCAATGATCGCGCCTTTCCTCACATCGAGGATATGAGGGGTTGCAGCGAGGAATCATTCAGTCGTTCCATCATCCGCTCTCACCAGCTCCCTCACCCCACCATACCTCGGGTAAAACACTGTCACCAGGCGCTGCTCACAGGTACTGGTGTGTACTAAGTTTGCGGTCCTCCTGTCGGGTATCCTGCCCTCCGACTACTGGGGGTGTTTCAATAACAGTGACTGTGCTCTCACTTGTGGTGCCCCTCGTCTGGTGCTATAGGTACAAGATTCTGGAAAGTACAGAATTGGAATCTTCTACTGTCAGTCGTGTCTGCCGCAGAGACAATCCTCTTAACCTCTGCAATACCTGTCCTCCTGTCGACGGCAGCATCCATCTGCGTCGCGCCGCTCGCATGCCGCTGAGCAACCAAACTCTGCAGCTCTCGCAAAGTTTTCTGATCCTGCAACGCAATGGATCCGCACTAGATCCGAAGTAACAAGAAGTCACCCACTCCTCTGCATCCGCCGCCTCAGCTGCCCGCGGCTTGCGAACGAGTCAACGCATCTTCAGGCTGCAGCACCAATAAACAAAACATAGTCCAATAAACCCTATACTACTGAACCCCCTCATCGAGGATCAGAAACCGAACTAGTTACGCAGCAATGAGAATGTAACGCATACTAACTTCCGATGTCCAGGTTGTTCGCCGCCAAACGTGACCCTCTCAAAGTTATAATGCACCTCCCGATCAAAGCTCCCTACATTCGAGTTTATAAGTACCCCAATCAAAGTACGTTTCGCTAAACGAATAACTCTCGACTAGACATCGTCTCTCACAAGCCTATCCTTTATAGTCCAACATCCTAAGGTTTGCTAGGTCTACTAAGACTCAAATCCCTAGCTCTGATCACCAAACTATAATCTGTCACGCATTTGCCGGTAACCAGCGAAGCATATCCACGCACGTGCACACCCTCGCCATACACTGCAGTATATAAGGCGTCTACAAGCAACAATCGATAGAAAGTCAAAACAAAGAAAGTCCCTATCCTGATAATAGAGACAATGTACAAAGTCGATATACAACGAGTATCAAATGCTAAGATCTCAAGCAAAAAGAGAAGTAACACCACTATAATCTCAACCCCGAAAGTAAAATATACATCCATCGGTATACAAAAAGAATAGTACAACGTGGTCTCTCTATACATAGGGACATTCACCTCGCCGAGCCGAGTAAGCAAGGTGGAATCGACTTAGCACGCTCCTACGTAGTCCCTAGCTAGGCGGCCGCTCCCTGCCACGATCCTAGCCTCTCCCTGTAAACAGGCCTGTAAAAAAACAAACACCAAAAAGTGGCGTGAGAACTATTAACAATAGTTCCAGTGGTAAGCCGCCATCTCTCGAGCGAATTACCACGCACTAGCTCAAATTGTACTAAATGAAAGCAAAAAATAATAATTGTCATGATTTATAAGCATGAGCTAATAAGAATAAGCATGTAATTCAACATGTAATAGCTTTTTCTTACATGTAAAACCATTTGCATGTAAAAAAGAGAATATAGCAACTTCTGTAATCATAGAACATAACATGAGTATTAAAGACGAACATAAAAGTGACTATGTAACACTTTAGAGTAACTAAACATTCATTACACGTCCGCTTTTCATTTATACTTCCTTTCATATCTACAGGGACCTACCAAGGCTAGTCCTAGCTTGCGCCGACTGCCTAAATGGCCTCTGGTAGTATACACTCCCCACGGGCAAATCACTTCGGCACCCCATCCCGCAGGAGCGAGCGACTGTCGGCGTAGGCCAACTCCCTGGAGTGCGGCTGTAGGGGCGAGCTCTCACAAGCGTGTGGCGAATGAAGCCCAGATGGCAACAAGGCTAATTTACTGTCCAACTGTCCAAATCTCGATGTTTTCAATTGCAAAGTTTCTTACTAGCTCGATCCTCTGATCGAATTTCAATACACAATCGTAACAAAGCTAGTAATCACTAGATGTAAAACATTAAGGGTAAAGCTAAATCAACATAGCATTATAATCTTTTCACTTTTCATCATCACATGTCCAGAGATGTCATAGTTCCTCTAAACGTTCGATCAAGAGAATGTCATATGTCTCTCTATACTTAAAAGTGCATCCTACACTTTTCATAATCATTCAAAACTGAATTGAATTTATATAACTTCATTTATATATTTTCTAATATCATAGAAACATATAAACTGAATTCTTAGTTTGCTTCTACTGAACAAAACAAAATACTTGATATGCATGAGTACTTTTATCGCGAGAACGCTCATCATCACATATGACCACGTCATGATGACGATTCCGGAGCCTTTTAAACAATCACATAAGCACACAATAAGACAATTTCTATAATACATATAGAACATAGAGAGGTTTCACATTGGTCTGGTTAGGTCCGACCCACCTAGTACACGGCATCCAATTCCACAAGAATCCCACAAACGGCTAAACAAGCCCCAATGCCTGAAAAAACAAACGTCAAAATCGGATTAAATTACGGCCGAGAAATGTCCGTTCGGCTCAATTCACATCTCGTATGCAAAGTATAACATAAATCGCCTTTTGGGTTCATCTTTAGTACCTGCCAATTAAGTCAGCTCATAAAGCTTCCCAAAGCCAACCAAGGATGACCCAAAGTTCGGCTCGAGCTCCCCGCCCGCGATCCAATACCACACGACAATCAAATCATCAATAAATAGCAATATAGTCGAAATACTAGAATTCATTTTTCAACTGACCACATCCCTGCTTACCTCAGGTTAGAAATTACTTCCGAACCCACTCCAGCTCACCAAATAAGCTCCAAGTGTTCGAGACCCTGCTGGAAGGAACAAGTCCAAACTCGCATCAATTCGATCGCATAACCTCGTGTATAGTCCAAAATAGCTTCATAATCGCTAATTATCTCAATTAATCTTCAAAAGCTTTCCCTGTCTAAAGGAGCTTAAATTCACAGCTAAATTAATCCAATTTTTAATTGCTGAATCTCAGATTAAAGGCAACTAGAAGGGCAAAAACCCGAAATATTAAACCAAAATCGACGAATTAGAACGTCGATAACGGCGAAAGTGAGTCGATTAAGCCTCTCCAGTCTATCCCAACCAGTGACCTGCTGGTTCAGGAGCTGCGAAAAACTGCTCCAAAAATACTCCGCTCACCACGTCCACGTAGCCCTGACTCGCAATCGGTTGTCTGACCCCCAGTTGCTATGGAAGTCAGCGAAGAACGCACGCCGCGACGGAAAACAGAGCGAAATCGCGAAGATCGACGTAGAAAGACGAGAAAAACCCTAAGAGAGGAGAGAGAGAAGAAGGTAAAAGAAGCTTTCCGCATAACTGCTTGCATACTCCACTGAAGTCCCAGAGTCGTGCTTGGGATCAATAGGTAGGTATCCAATTCAAATTACCAACAACCCTGTGCCAAGAATCTGCCAGCTTGTACCTGTACACAGGTGATGCTGACCGGACAGCAAGCAGAAAAAGGCTGATTTTCGCACAGTTGATGCAACTTTCTCACATTTAACCCTCCCAATCACTCTCCAACTGTTCAAATTAAACTTCCCAAGTCATATTAGAACATGTAGGATAGTTCCACAACTCAATTCCACAACATCGGACTCCGAATTTGCTAGAGTCATGTAATACAAAAAGAGAGGGAAATTTAGATAAGAAAAAGCTTGGCGAGTTTTGTTCAAGTACCTGGGCAAATGCTAGAGCATCTGCTAAAAAGATAAGAGCAAAAAAATTGCAACTAACGCCCTTAAAAGACTAAATACTGCATTGCAGTCGTAGTAGTTTCCAGTTCAATCCCTGCAGGTTCGCAAAATCAGTCCTGCAGTTACGCATCATGTCCTGCACTAAACAGAGCTGGCAGGCAGCAGTTTTCAGCCCTCTTTGCGCGTCTAGTTCACCCTCCGCTCACTGCTAAACCTCCAAAAACACGCCAAGGCAAACCTTCACAAGCTACCCAATTAATTTGGAAGCCTTTAATTTCCATTTTTAGCATTATCTTGACCATTTGATCAAATTAGCAACGCAAATCAATCGATCCAACATAATACATTTAGAGTTTGGGAATCCCTTTGCTCAAAAGATTAATTAAATAACAACTCTATCCATGGAATTAAGATTAAATTTACAGATTTCCCTCTTAATAAGTTAATTCACAAATGTAATATTTACAATGTCGTATATATATAACAATATAGTTTTCTAGATTCTTTTTCAAATAGTAAGGTATAACTCTAGAAGCTTAAAACCTGCAGCTCCAAGTCTTTATAGAGTAATTAACACCACTCCCAACATAATAGCGTTGTGTCTCTAAAAGTCTCAATGATAAAAATAAGTTCTAGCAACCTAAAATCATTTCTTAGGGTATTAAAATAAATCCTGCAACATATGGCTTTTTCTGTTGATTGCTCACAGATCTAATTGCTATCACCACATATATAATTACATATAATGGCTTCTTAACATGCATTTACTCTCTTAGCAACCAAAAATTTAATAGCTCCAGCCCTTAGTTTAAAGTAGATAAATCCATACTGAATCCAGAAACTATAGCAACTTTATACCTCAAATTGAATACTTTAACCGCCCATCGACATAATTAAATATCTCCCTCATGCTAATATACAATAGAATATCATAATAATAGACATGGCTAAATAGTAGCAGGGCTTAATTAATTAGCAAGCCTCAATATGGCACGTACATACACCCCTAATGTTGTGTCATGGCAATTTCAACTCTACAGCTAAGAAATCCTCTTATACGAGTTATTAGAACACAGCGCTAACCACCTGCACCGGTTTCTATTTCGCAATCCACAGCTCACATATATGTCTTCATATAAGCTCTCTCTACTAGAGTTTTTCCATTACAATAGGAAACTCTAGCAACAAAACACCTATACTTTACTCAAATCTTTTTAGGTAATTAGAACAAATCATAACCAGGAAATACTTACCTTACCAAGAGAGCAATAAACTTAATCTCAAACTCTCAAAACTCAGTCCATCAGCCTTTCTCATCATGCTCTTAGCTTCGCTCTATACAAATCAACATCAAACTCCACTCCAATTCTCTCTCTCCTACTTCACAGCGATTAGAGAGAGAAAGAGAAAAGAAAAAGAATGAGATAACGAGAAAGATAAGAAGGGTCCTGCATGCGTGGACAGCCTTAGGGTGTGCTGTTTGTAAAAAATAAAGATCAGCCTAATTGCAAAATAAACGCCCTTTATTGCTGAAATTACCCTTTTTAGCAAATCTGTTTCCGAACTCAGAATCCTGAAAACCTATCGCGAGAGCCTTCGCTTTACGCCAAAGATTTGGCATGTCGGGCTTCGATTTAACCTAGCTAGTAAAAATATATCTTAAAACTTTTCAGTTTGCCATATCTGTCACGCCGAAAGCTCTAACCGAACTGTAATCTTTTAGCAATACGCAGTCGAATTTTTTTTCACCGCTTCCGGGTGTCAGAATGATATGAAGACTTTAATCTAGCCTCACAAAAATAATTCTGACATATTCTCCAGTTTTCATAATTTTCTGACACTGTGCATTTTCTGCTAAAATATCAGCCCCGTTCTTTACAAAAAATTCTAAATTTTCTGTTTTCACTCTAATTTCCGCACAAATCATTTTCGACTTATATTTTACTCCTCGGAATCCAATAAAAATTTTATTTTACACTATTTTTATTTACATCTATTTTTATATTAAAATTCCGGTATATTACAGTTGTTGATACCTTTCCATATGCAATCTGTATGTTGATTTCTGTTCCTGGTTGGAACATCGTGAATTGTATTGATTGTGACGCCTAGGACGTACAGGGAAAACTCTGTCCATTCGGCGGTCTGTCGGCGTGCCCGAATCCGACCAAATAGGCGGGTATCGGGGCGTGACAGATAAGGTGGTATCAGAGCATAAAGTAGAGAATGGGATGGCTTAAGTGAACCTAGGAGACCCTAGGATAGTGAAACCATAGAGGTTAAGGCTCGTGAGAGACGAGGACATGTGACTTGTGGCGAAAGGATTATTGATTTGGTCGTGTTATAAACCTCTAAGACGGATATTAGAGGTAGATTCAAGGTATGGTTTATTCTCAACCGAAGGTGTTCATATTGGATGCATACAACATGAAACTGAGTGATGAGAATAGACGCCCTTTTGTGACTTTCGCCCAATTGACTCTTGAGTCGTTGTTGGTTGTCTCGTGTTCGACCCAAGTTGGTCGAGAACTAATTGAGTTGTGGTGTTTCAGGAGACGATGGCAACGCGTAGGTGATCTTCGTCCAGATCGGAGCGGGAGGGGACAAGTGGTTTCCCTGAGCAAACCGACGCGAGCGGAGACTTAGAGCTTCGCGATCAATTGGCCACACTCGTGGGAGTGATGAGGCAACAAGCTGATCTAGTGCAGCGGCAGCAGGAGGCTGCTATGCGCCAGGAGGAGCGAATGAAAAGACTCCAAGAAACGGTGGATCGGCTGGTGGCAGCTTGTCGAGAACGGCCGGGAGCCGCGACGGAGACGTTTCCATCGGGGTTGCGTGACCCGACCCCTATTAGTCTAGAGATGGAGGCGGAGAGGGGACGAGCTTTGGCGGCCCTCATGACCTTCAAAAAGTTTGATCCGCCTACCTTTGATGGAGAGAATACAGATCCATGGGTTGTTGAGATGTGGATTGATTCCATGAAAACACTCTTCGAGGATCTGTACACGTTGGAGCGGGACAAGGTAAACCTAGCCGTGCACTATCTGAAACAGTCGGCGAAGGTGTGGTGGAAAGGCGTTAAGCGAGATCGATCGCCTGGTCTCCCTCCTGTGACTTGGGAAGAATTTTGGGGATTGGTGTTCTCGGCCTATTTCCCCGACAATAAAAAGTGAAAGCTTAAGGAAAGGTTCCAAAAGCTGCGGCAAGGAGATCGCTCAGTCAGGCAATACGAGCGGGAATTTTCCCGTATCGTGCATTGTGTCCTGAACGTGGTACAGGATGACAAGGACAAAGCTGAATGCTTTGTACAGGGACTTCAGCCGGATATTTTCAAGGCTGTGCACGACCTTAAATTGCAGACTTTTGTCGAAGTCTTAGATCGGGCCTTGTGGATAGAACAAGGCGAAGCATCGGTGCGGGAGGAACGCGAGGCAAAGTATGAGGAAAAAGGAATAGGACGACCAACGGGTGGATCCGGTGGTCAGTCAAGTTCCCGACGGACTTCAATGAGTTCGCGCTCACGGTCCCGAGCTCCGGGGACATACCGTGTTCGGTCCTCGGCGAGATGTGTTATTGGTGGGGGTCCTCATTACCCCCAGCAGTGTGAGCAGCGTGATGGCAAGTGCTTCAAGTGTGGGCTGCCGGGCCATATGCAGGACGACTGTCCGCAAGGCGATAGCCGGGCCTTGATGCTGGCGACGGCCCATTCCTCTCTGGGACAGCCTGCAGGTGTGCCACCTACGGCATGGTCGGGAGAGCGGCCGTTGAGGACGATGCAACCGGAGGGTTCGCGGCGAGCGCCAAGTGGCCATGGATACGCGACCCGAGTTGTGGAACCTGCTGCTGCTGACGATGTCATGGCAGGTATGAGTTAATTAAGCAAGCATACGCTTTTGTATAGTCTTAAGTTGATGCATAGCATGCATTTTATTGAATGGTGGGTTGCTACTAATTATGCATTGCATAGTAGGGACCTATAGGGCGGGTTGGTAAATACCCGAGCATGCTTATGCGGTGAGAGCGTGGCGCCTACTAGAGCAGGTAGAGAGCCAATTGATACTAGCAAATGGCTAGTAAGGATTCTTGCATGAGGAGTGAGACTCGTGGTGAACGCGAAGTAGTGAAGCAACTCTCAAGGCAATGGATAGTAGATTGCGAGAGTTGACTTGTTCGATCAGTTGTAGGGGTCATGTGTGTACTCAAAGATAGATTTGAAGTCCGGCTACCACCAATTGAAGATCAAGCCGGAGGATGTACAGAAAACTGTGTTTCGTACGCGGTATGGACACTACGAATTCACAGTCATGCTATTTGGACTGACGAATGCTCCAGCGACATTTATGAATTTAATGAACCGTGTATTCAGAGAGTATTTGGATCAATTTGTAGTGGTCTTCATAGACGACATATTAATCTATTCTCGCAGTGACGAGGAACATGCCGAGCATTTGAGAATAGTGCTTCAAGTCCTTCGGGAGGAGAAGCTATATGCTAAGCTGAAGAAGTGTGACTTCTGGCTTCGCGAGGTCGCCTTCTTAAGGCATGTGATTTCCGTGGGTGGAGTTTCTGTAGACCCGAGGAAAGTCGAGGCAATCAAGGATTGGCCGCGCCCGACGAATGTCACGGAGGTTCGAAGCTTCGTGGGCTTGGCGGGCTATTATAGGCGGTTTGTGGAAGGCTTTTCCAAGATAGTGATTCCACTTACCCGCCTGACTTAGAAAGGCACCAAGTTTGTTTGGAGTGAAGAGTGCGACCTGAGTTTCAAAGAGTTGAAGCAAAGATTGACTTCGACTCCGGTGCTCGCTCTACCTGTGTAGGGCGAAGACTTCGTGGTCTACAGTGATGCCTCCTATCTTGGATTGGGGTGTGTATTGATGCAAAACGGGAAAGTGATCGCTTATGCATCCCGTCAGCTGAAGAGTTATGAAAAGAACTATCCCATCCATGATTTGGAGCTAGCGACGGTAATTTTCGCCTTGAAGCTGTGGAGGCACTACTTATATGGTGCCCATTGTGAGATCTATACCGACCACAAGAGCTTGAAGTATCTGTTCACACAGAAGGAGCTCAACATGCATCAGCGGCGGAGGTTGGAGCTGTTAAAGGATTATGATGTTGATATCCTCTACCACCCCGGGAAGGCAAATGTGGTCGCGGACGCACTTAGTAGGAAGTCGGCGAAGAACCTCGCTTTTGATGTTACCCAGCAAACACCTCTATGGCTTGATATGGAGCGATTGGACCTTGAAGCGGTTGCTCCCGAGGTCCCGACTCAGTTGATGGCCCTCGTTGTTCAACTGACCTTGTTGGAGAGGATCAGAGATCTGCAACCCGCAGACCCAAAACTCCAAAAGGTGCGGCGAAACATCGAGGAAGGGCATGGCGGCGATTTCAAGGTAGATGCCGAAGGCACGCTTCGGTTTCGAAACCGATGGTATGTGCCGAAAGATGAAGAGCTTCGTGAATTGATTCTAAAGGAAGCACACCGATCTCCATATGTTGATCACCCGGGCGGCACGAAGATATATCAAGGACTAAAAATGCACTATTGGTGGCCGGGAATGAAAGGTGATATTGGACGCTTTGTGGCGAAGTGCTTAACGTGCCAACAAGTGAAGGCCGAGTGTCGATTTCCAGCGGGAAAGCTTCAAAGCCTACCAATCCCCGTTTGGAAGTGGGAGGATATATCGATGGACTTCGTGGTCGGTTTGCCTCGCTCAACGGGCGGCCACGATGCAATTTGGGTAATTGTGGACCGATTGACGAAGTCGGCTCACTTCTTGCCGATCCACACCACGTGGTCTGGCAACAAGTTAGCGCAGGTATACCTTGACGAGATAGTGAGACTGCACGGGGTGCCGAAATCGATCGTGTCGGATCGCGACCTCCGGTTCACTTCACACTTCTGGAAGAGCCTGCAGGAAGCCCTTAGCACATGGCTCGACTTTAGTGCAGCATTTCATCCTCAAACCGATGGGCAAACAGAGAGAACAATTCAAACTCTGGAGGACATGTTGCGAGCGTGTATCATTGACTATAAGGAAAGTTGGTGTGACCACTTACCTATGGCCGAGTTCGCCTACAACAACAGTTATCATGCTAGTGTGGAGATGGCACCGTTCGAGGCTCTCTATGGGCGGACGTGTCGGTCCCCTATACACTGGAGCGATGTAGGTGAGCGTGCTGTGTTCGGCACAGATGTGTTGCGAGAAGCGGAAGAGAAAGTCCGCCTTGCTCGCAAGAGATTGCTCACGGCACAGTCGAGATAGCAAAGCTATGCAGATAGGCGCCGTCGAGATATAGAATTCGCGGTAGGCGACCGCGTATTCTTGAAGGTTTCACCGATGCGGGGCATGAAGCGGTTTGGAGTGCGGGAAAAACTAAGTCCTCGATATATTGGACCATATGAGATATTGGAGCGATTCGGCACGGTAGCCTACCGACTTGCTTTGCCGCCGAAGGTTGCGGATGTACACAATGTGTTCCGTGTCTCCAATCTCCGCAAGTATATTCACGACCCCGAGCATGCGAAGCTATATGAGCCACCGGAGCTTCAAGGAGACTTGAGCTATAAAGAGTTTCCGGTAGGGATTATCGCCCGAGAGGTGCGAAAGTTGAGGAATCGAGAAATTCCCTATATGAAAGTCAGGTGGAGCAATCACGAGGATCGCGAGGCCACCTGGGAACTCGAGGATCTGATGAGAAAGCACCATCCTCATTTATTCGAGTAAGGTATGGGTTTGAGTTAAAGTAAAGAATTGAGTTAGTTTCGAGAACGAAACTCCTTTTTAGGAGGGGAGGATGTAAGGAAGTGAATTCTCGAAATTCGAGAATTGTACTTCATCCAGGATCGACTAACTGTCGAGAGAATACCCTTTGTGGGAGTTGAAAATGTCCAAAATACAAAAAGTGCTTCGGAGTTGAGTCCGCTAGAGCAAATAAGCAAAAATCTGAACTTGGCAGATTTTGCTCTCAGGGACTGGTTCTTAGAGAGGAGGACAGGTCCCCGTAGCTGATGGTCGCAGGGAAGGCCGATGCGACCGGTCCCTGGCTGAGGGGACCGGTCCCTGTGTGCGACACTCGCGAGATGACCGGTCCTGAAAGTTCCCCGTTCGGGAACCAGTCTCTCAGGGAAGACCGGTCTCCCAGGGATCGGTCCTTTGGGTGAGGACCGGTTCCCGTGTGCGAAAAGTCCCCAGACTGCAGGGAGGGCTCTCGGGGACCGGTCTCCCCGACCAAGGACCGATCCCTCTGGGCGAAAACAGCCCAGTGACAGCTGCGTGAGAGATGAAAAGTTGAGGAGTCTAAATGCAAAATAGCCTTTATTAAAGAGGGCCGGGCCCCCTCTCTCCCTTACACTCTCATATCTCCTTTCCATCTCTCTCTCATTTCTCTCTTGCTCTCTCTCTTTCTAGAAAAGAAGGAGAAGAGGAAGAACAAGAAGGAGAGGAAGGAAATGAATGAGAAGAACAAGAAGGAGAAGAAGAAGGAGATCAAGAAGAAGGCCTTGGACACCTTCATCTCCCTCTCCTCTTCTCTTTGGTGTAGCACAAGAGGTAAGCTCTTGAACCCTAGCTTCTAGAATTTGGGGTTTTGGGTTTTTATGCTTTGGAATGGGTCAAATGGACCCTAAGCATGCTTCTAAGTAGATCAATCCCAAGAATCTAGGAATTTATTGGATGGTTTGCTATGGGTGCAAACCTAGGGCTCCAAAATGAGATTTTTGTGAAAGTATGAGATTGATATCATTTGAAGCCTTGGAAACCCTATTGCTAGGTCACAAAACGTGGGGGCGAAGTCGGTTTTGGCATTCGGCGAGCCGGCGTGAAGTTCTCGGCAAAATAGGGCCGGGTTAGCATTGGTTTGGGCAAGAAGGCTAAAGCCTTTTCGTAAAGTTCGCCGAGAAGGATTTCCAAAGCCTCTGCATCGATGAAAGGTGGGGGGTACCATCCCGAAGCTTTCGGACTCCTTTCTATGTCTTAGATTGCATTTAATCTCATCTCTTACATGTTGCATTGAAGGATTGCATAGTAGCTCCTTTCCTTATGCTTTCTAAATGATAACCTAGTATACTTGGAACGCTTGGTACTTAGATAGGTGAGGATTGGGTCGGAACGTAAATCCTATGATGTGAAAGAAAAGAGATGTACCCGATGGGGGTGTTGATGACATAGAAAGTTGTGTTAATGTCAAAGAACAAACGAGTGGCATCCAAATGTTAAATAATGACGAGTGGCATTAATGTAGTGTAAATAACACTAGAGGTTTGAGAACCTAGGGATAGATGGATCTCTTAGAAAATGCCTTGTGGATAAAGAACTTAGTAAACCTAAGTGTCCTCACGTGGAGAGGTTGTCGATGAGTCGACTGAGACATTGACCCTAGTTGTAGGGCATCCTCACTTGGAGAGGATTTGATTGGGTTGTGGACCCTAGTGATAGGGCTTCCTCACTTGGAGAGGATTTGATTGGGTTGTGGACCCTAGTGATTGTGCTTCCTCACTTGGAGAGGATTCGATTGGGTTATTGACTCTAGTTGTAGAGCATCCTCACTTGGAGAGGACTTGATTGGATTGTTGACCCTAGAGGTAGGGCATCCTTATTTGGAGAGGATAGATCTAGCTCACAGTCTGCGTTTGGGGTGGTATAGCCATCCAATCCCCACATGGAGGGGATTGTCGTCGAGTACTCTGGAGTATCTCGCGACTAGGACCACTTGGAGGTCCGGACCACATAGAGGTCCGCAGACGGTCCCGGGCTTCGGTGCACTTGGAGCTCCCTCTCTACTTTGGGATTGAAAGGTGAGTTATAGGCGAGCCCTAGTGTCACGCCCCGGGACCCAGCGGAAGCCCGCCTGGCACGTGCCCAGACCCGCCATACGTCTAAAACCCATAAGGCGTCTAAAAACAACAATAATAAAAGCAATAATAGGAGACATCTAGGAGTATCAGAACATAATAAATGTCTAAATGCTACAACAAGGAATAAGGATAAAACTGTAAATCCACTAAATAAAACATAAAGTGATACAAGAAAAACCCAGATACAAGAGCTATAGGTAGATACATAGGTGGTCTCTATACATGGATACAAAAATCTCTCACTCTCTCAACTACAAAAAGAAAGAGTAAACCACCGAGGCAAAGTACCGCTCCTCGCTAGCTAGCTAAGCGATCCCCTTGCCGCGATCCCGTGCCTCCGCTGGTGCCGAAGGCTCTGAAATGTAAACCATAAAACGGGGGCGTGAGAACTATTAAAAATAGTTTCCAGTGGGCAATTACTGATTCGTGACTGCACACAAGCGCAAAGCTACAAAATTGTCCAGTGACTTAAAGTAGAAAGGCGAAATGGTAAGTAATGTAATAACTACGACATTGATATCTCTACTTAGCATAAATAGCATATAGTATGAAGCCAACTTATGCATGAAGTAAAAGTCTCAACTATCATGATGTTCACATGTGATAGCTAAGTTCCGTTGTTTATATTCTACGTCAAGTGGTCCAGTATATACTAAGTCTCATCTGTCACATGTTCTAATGGATACATAAAGTCAAATTGAAGAGACCCAGCGAAGGCTGTCTATGGCCTGGGAGCCCACCGTAGCTGTCTGGCGGTGCCGAGCCTAATGGCCCGTGGTAAGTCATATCGCCCACCCTAGGGATGAGCCTGTCCCACGGCGAAATCCATTTCTTTGCGCCCAATCCGCACGAGCGAATATGGAATCGCGATTGGCATCTCCGGAGTGCGGCTTGTACGTCGGGTATTGGGGACTCAAAGCATGTGCGGAATATGAGCACAATGGCAAGTAGTCAACGATCTGTCGCAAGTCAAGCCTCATGTCTAATAACATAAATTGTGTAAGTATTTCTCAACGGCTATCCCTATGTATCATGTCTTTACATGGATATAGCAGATATTGTAGTTGGCCTATCAACTATGTTCTAATGTTGCAGTTTCATAGTTTCCTAAGTTTCAAGTCCCTTTATGACACATTTGTTCTCTATGTCAAACATTGACAACTATGTTCCCAAGTACGTATTTCCAAGGTCTAGTCTCATAAGATGATAGTTATTTTTCACTTTGCAAATAACACTTTTTCGTATTAGCTGCATTCTACTTTCATATACTATACTATATGTGAAGATTTTCATAATACACAAGGCATATTTTAATGTGCTCTAAATTCATATAATTCCATTGCATGAAATGATTTAAAAATAATTTTACAACAAGGTAGAAAGAGCATAGGGGCATTTCGCCGCATTTTTCACGAAGCAACCCACGATGACACGAACTCCTCGTGCGCTCCCAGAGGGTGGTCTTCTAGGTCTTCCTAGTACCCTAGATGTATAGAACATGTGTCATCGCAGCAAACGAACATCCTAGCTCAACATGTAAACCCATTCTTATTAAGGGCAAAACTTACTCTTAGTGGGAAACTTTCACAAGCTAAAAAGAGAGGCTAGAACCCTTCCATTTTCAATCTCTGAGGTAGGTTCTAATCCAAGGCATCAAAGCTCAAAAGCCCTTAAAATGAAAATGCCAATTTAAACCTAAATTTCCAATTCTAGGTTTATTCTCCAAAAACCTTCAAAAGGATTCAAAAGGGAGAAATCAAGTCTCTAACCTGTCAAGAAGCTCGCAAACTTTAGCTCCAATTCTAGTGGGGTGGGGATTCCTCAGCACAAGCTCCTCTCCAAGCTCTAAGCATCAGATCAATGGTTGGAGAGCCCCAAGATGCAAATAGAGGACGAGAAACCAATAAAAACAAGCAAAGGGTTAAATGGAAAAAAAAAGGACCGAGAGAGGAGCTGCTTCTCACCTTCTCCTCCTCAGGGCCAGCACAAGAAAGCCCTTAAGGGGCGTGGGATGCTTGTTATAGATAGGCATCTACAATTGCGAAAACCCCTACGGTTCGAACTGACGAATCTTGCTCCTTGTTAGGGATACACGGGCTCTTGTACTCAGTACAGGCAGACGAAGATTGAAGACCGAGGCTGCGGGTCGCGACTGTCTACGGCTCTTGTACCGGTACAAGCCCCGGATTGGTCTGTACCGGTACACAATCAATCCTTGTACCGGTACAGGCCAGTCTAACTGTTTCCGAGTACAGCTCTGCTGCAGGTCTCCTGAGAGCTGTCTATGAATCCTATTTTGGATTTTGTACCAAGCTTCAACAATTCTCGGGTGTGCGTGCACGGGGTCGGAACACTTCACGACCCTCCAAATAACTGTGGAAAGAATTGCTCACTCACAAATAAACACTTGAATTTGACAATTTGCTAAGCTGCAGTGTATTAACATTCACCCCCCTAAAAAGAGTTTTTCGTCCGCGAAACTCAAAGGCAAGCATCTTCAAGCTCATCTGAAAAAGCTGGGGATACGCTCCCGCAGCGCGATTTCTAGCTCCCACGTGCCTCGCGCTTTGGTGCTGCTCAAAAGGTCCTTCACATACGGAATACTCACGGGCTTCGCAGCTTCTTTCACCTCGCATGCCAATCTTCATTGTTGTCCTCGAGCTCAAATCCTGCGCAGCTCCACTGGATATAGCTTCCAAACATGAGCGGAATCATGAAATGTACCTCGAAGGACGTACATGAAGAGTTGTGTACGCCACGATAGGTTCGGTGGTAGGCAGTCGATCTTCGGACCTACAGCGCTCAAGATCTTCATACGGTCAATGAAACGGGGATTAACTTCCGAATTCTAATCTCTTGGTTATTCTAGTTGGCGAGATCTTTCAAGAAAACATGGTCTCAACTTGGACCTCCAGTCTCGCGTCGTGGATCAGGGTAGCTCCTCTGTTATCTGTGCGTCAAAGTGGCTCCCGAGCAATTCGAACCTTGTCCTCGCTTCCTGGAGCACATCGGGACCTAAAGCATCTTTATCGCCCGACTTCACTCAATGCGTGGCAGCTACTACATTTCCGTCCATAAGGTGTTTCAAAGGGCGCCATCTTGTGTGCCCTTGATTAATGTTGTTATAAGCAACTTCCGCCATAGGTAGAGATGCTGCGAACCTCTCCCTGGAAGTCTATACAGCCCGGGCATACCTCTAAAGTGCTGTTTTTCTATGGAATAGTGCGCTCGATGTCCATCACTCTGTGGTGGAATGCTGTACTGAAATCCAAATTGGGTGGCCTAAGGCGTCTGTAGACTTCCAAAAGTGGGACACGAAGGGATGTCGCGATTCAGATGACAATCGTGTGGCATCATTGAAGTCGCGCACTAATCTCAGTCAAGGTACACTTGTGCGAGGCTTCTCTCCGGCGTCAAGTCGCTTTATGAATAGGTTGAAGTGCTAGCCGACTTCGTACTATCTCAACGATACCAAATTAGCGTCATGCCCATCCTGTCGCAGGTGGCATCGTGTCACAAAGTCCTGTGATCTTTCTCCACTTCACAAGGATAGGAACTCTGAGCTTCCCAGGGGAACTCGGTTGCTTGCCTTACTTGTTGGCAGTTAAGCTTCTAGCAACAACTCGGCCAACATCCTTTTTATCCGAGGCCACAATAGAGCAACTTTAGTTTATACATTTTGGTGCTCCCGGAATGTATAGCATAAGGGCGCAGTGCGCTTTCTTGGAGAATATCTATTTTAATTCCGAATCGCCGGAACACATGTCGTCCTCGGAAAGCTTGCATCAACTCGGGTATCCACAGGAAATCGCGGGTGCAACCGATCACCTTTTTCCTCTCAATCTTTTGCAATTCCAAAATCGGAAACTTGCCTTTTCTCTTTGATCTCTGATTCAACAAGGTAGGTGTGCAATACTATGTTCATCACTCAAGGGCTGTGTGGTCACTGGCTCGAAGTACAGCGGAATGCATTTCAGGCCACGGTGCACAGGACCGCCACACCTGCAGTATATAAAGGCGTCTTACGTAAATGAAAACAAGTTCGATAGGAAGTAAAACAAAGAGAGTCTTATCTCTGATATCAGAGACTATACAAGTCGATATATGTCAGTCAAAAAGAACAAAGGAAATACGATCAAATATCTCGACAGAAGAGAAGTATCACAACTGTAGTTCTCGATCCAAGTAGTACATATACATCACGAGTACACAAAAATAGGATAGGTACAATGGTGGTTTCTCTATACAAAGGGACATCACCCTCGGTCGAAGTCCGACTAGCAAGGTGATCAACTAGCACGCTCCTAGCAAAGTCTAGCTAGACGCGACTCCCTTGCCACGATCCCTAGCCTCTCCTGTGGATGGCTCTGTAAAAACAACCATAAAAAGGGCGTGAGAACTATTAACAATAGTTCCCAGTGGGTAAGCCGCCAGCCTCGGCGAATTACACCACTAGGCTCAAGATGTACTAATGAAAAATAAAAGCAATAATTGCATGATGTTAACAAGTAATGAGCATGTAATTACAGGATACCTGTCCAATGCTAAGCAATTAATGAACATGTAAACAACATGTAATAGCTTTCGACAGTAATGAATTGAACAATAAAAGTATAGCAGCTATTGTAAGCATAAACATAAATATGAATGTGTAAGCAGAGACTATACACAATGACTGATGATCAATCATTACCGTCCAAAGTCCTTTAGCACATTCTATTCATTTACAAGGACCAACCCAAAGTAGTCCAGCTTGCGCCGCGCCTAATGGCCCCGTGGTAGTATACACTCCCCACGGCAATCCACTTCGGCACCCAATCCCGCACGGGCGAGCAACTGTCGAGTAGGCCAACTCCGGAGTGACAGCTTGTAGGGAGCGACCCTCACAAGCGTGTGCGAATGAGCACCATGGCAAGCAAGCATATTTCCCAATCCACAGGTCTCAATTCTCATGTTTTCATTTGCAAAGTTCTTACCTTCGATCCTCTGATCGGAATTTCAATACACAATTAGTAACAAGAACTAGTATCCACTAGATTGTAAACATGTAAGGGTAATGCTAAATCACATGGCATTATAATCTTTCCACTATTGTGGCACTATCAACATAGTCATAGTTCTCTACTTTAGAGTCAAGAGTATGTCATTGTTCCCTACTTTATAAGTGCATCCGACACTTGTTCATAAGTCATTCAACTGAATTGAATATGAATATAAATACTTCCATGCATATATGTTCTCTACTTTATAGAGATTTCATTCTACTGAAGCATCAAATATCACGATGATATGTTTCCAATTCTCACATATGCACTCAATGCACCTATGCGATTATTCTATTCTACAGATACATATAGAACATAGGGGAGCTCCACTTGCTCTGGTTAGGTCCGACCCACCTCGTACTAAGTTCAAATCAGTCCAAAGGAGTCCCAAGGATCAGCTCCACTAGGTCGCAATCCTGCTGAACACGGAGCATACATATCGTATCAAAATTACGATCGAAATGTCCAATTTCGGTGCAATTGCACTTAGTACATTATAATAGCTGACATCCCTGTTTTGGCTCAATAAATACCTTAAGTTAAGCTTCCAAAATCCCTCACGTATCAGCCGGAGGTAATCCGAAGGTCCGTTGCAAGCCCGCTGCAAACTATTTCCAAAACGGCAACAAAGTCGTCAATTGCTAGCAATATAATCGGAATCATGCGAATTCAGCTCCCTAACTGAAATTCTTGCTTACCTCATGATAGAACAGCTTCTAAACCAGCCTCCTAGGTCACCAAATAGCTGCAAATGATTCGAAAACTTGCTGCGAAGAGAAAGGTTCATACTGCATCAATTTGCTCGATTAATCCATGTATAGAGTGAATTAGAGTCACAATTCACCAATTATCTTTATCAAGCTTGAAAACGACATTCCTCTGAGCTAAAGTAGGTAATTCACAGTCAAAACAACATCTCTTTACTGCAATAAACAACTTCTAGCTTAGTTGGAAGCAACGAAACGAAAAGGCGTCCAAAATCAATACAAAACCGTAAACTAGAGAGAGATCAAGTTGATTACCTCTCTAAGGCTGAGATTCAGCTTCCCCTGGTAGTATACTCACAGAAAACACAGCAAAACTCCTCTTTCCCACGTGCTGGAAGCCTCCTTTAAGTCGCCAAAACAGCGAACAACAAGCGCGGCGCGAAAACGGCGCGAATCGGCGGCTTTTCTCTAGAGAGAGAAAAACCCTAGAGAAGAGATGAGAGAGAAGGTGAAATAAGCTTTTCTGAACTCAAGCAACCTTCACTGAGCATCCCAGGTCGTGCTGGGTTAAGTAGATAAGGATCAAAATGTGAAATGACCAAATTAGCCTTGCTGCCAAATTTCTGCCAGTCTGTACCGGTACAAGGTAATGGCTGTACCGGTACAGCAAGCAGAAAAAGGCTGATTTCGCCTGTCCAATGCAATTTCTTGCTTTTAACCCTCCAATCATCCTCTAACTTGTCCAGAAACTTGTCCAAGTCATTTAAAACATGTAGGATAGATCCACACTTCATTCCACACACTCGAACTCTGCAATTTGCGAAAGTTCAGTGTATTACATTCACCCCTCCTAAAAAGATGTTTCGTCCGCGAAACTTGTAAACACTCACCTCAAAATTCCGTCGAGAAAAGATGAGGATAGTGCTCTAACATCGCACTCTCCAGTTCCCAAGTGGCTTCCCGTTCATCATGATTGCTCCAAAGGATCTTTACATAGGGGATCTCGCGGTTTCGAAGCCGTTTTACTTCTCGAGCTAGTATCCTCACTGGCTGCTCCTCGAAGCTCAAATCTTCTTGTAAATCCACTGGAGTACTCTCCAATACGTGAGTTGGATCAAAAATATATTTCCGTAGTGTGGATACATGAAACACATCGTGGACTCCCGATAGGTTCGGCGGTAAAGCAAGCCGATAAGCTACAGGGCCTACTCGTTCCAACACCTCGTAGGGTCCAATAAATCGAGGACTCAACTTCCCTCGAATGCCAAATCTCTTAACTCCTTTCGTCGGGGAAACCTTTAGGAATACATGATTGCCAACTTGAAATTCCAGTTCTCGCCGACGTTTGTCCGCATAGCTCTTTTGTCGACTTTGTGCTGTCAGTAGACGTTCTCGTGCCAGTCGAACTTTAGCTTCAGCCTCTTGTAATACGTCTGGACCCAAAACCAATCTCTCACCCACTTCACTCCAATGAAGTGGTGATCTGCACTTTCTACCATAAAGGGCTTCAAAAGGTGCCATCAGAATACTTGCTTGATAACTACTGTTATAAGCAAATTCAGCCATAGGCAAGAACTGTGGCCAACTGCCCTGGTAATCAATCACACAGGCCCGCAACATATCCTCAAGGGTCTGGATAGTACGCTCAGACTGCCCATCACTCTGGGGGTGGAAAGCATAACTAAAATCCAATCGAGTACCCATGGCCTCCTATAAACTCTTCCAGAAATGTGAAACGAATCGGGTGTCTCGATCTGAAACAATAGAAGCAGGTACTCCATGCAATCGTACAATTTCATCAAGATATACTTGTCGAGTTTTTCCCCCGACCACACTGTATGAATTGGAATAAAGTGGGCAGATTTAGTCAGTCTATCCACAATTACCCAAATGGCATCGTGACCTGCTTGTGAGCGAGGTAATCCAACGATGAAATCCATAGTGATCCTCTCCCACTTCCACACTGGTATGGGTAAGCTCTGAAGTTTCCCCGCAGGAAGTCGATGTTCAGCTTTAACCTGCTGACACGTTAAGCACTTAGCCACGAAGTCCGCAACTTCCTTTTTCATTCCAGGCCACCAGTAAGTTAACTTCAAATCCTTATACATTTTCGTACTCTCCGGGTGTACAGTATACGGCGCCGGATGTGCTTCTGCAAGAATCTCTTCTTTAATACCAGAATCTGCCGGTACACAGAGCCTATCACCGAATTTCAACAATCCCTGATCATCTACTCGAAAATCACTATCATGATCAACAGTGCTCTTATCTCGAATCTTCTGCAGGAATTCATCTTGAGTTTGCTTTTCCTTAATTCGATCGATCAGGGTAGGTTGCACCACTAATGACATAAGTCTCCAAGGCGTATCAGGGGCTACAATTTCCAAAGTCAATTGCTCCATTTCCCTTATCAATAGTGGTTGCATTGTTATCGACATCGCCAAAATTTTCCGTCGATTTTCGACTTAAAGCATCTGCTACGACATTAGCTTTTTCAGGATGATAGAGAATGATCAAATCATAATCCTTGAGTAACTCCAACCATCTACGTTGTCTCAAGTTTAATTCTTTCTGAGTGAACAGATACTTTAAGCTTTTATGATCTGTGTAAACTTCGCAACGCTCGCCGTAGAGATAGTGGCGCCAAAGCTTTAAAGCGAATACCACAGCTGCTAACTCAAGATCATGTGTAGGGTAGTTCTTTTCATAATCTTTTAATTGGCGAGAAGCATAAGCAATTACTCTGCCATTCTGCATTAGAACACACCCTAATCCATTCAGTGACGCATCGCTGTAAATCACATAATCCACTCCAGTAACAGGCAAAGCCAGAATCGGGGCGGTAGTCAATCGTTCCTTCAGCTCCTGAAAGCTCCTTTCACAGGCTTCATTCCACAGGAATTTAGCTCCTTTATGTGTGAGTCGAGTGAGAGGAGTGGACATCTTCGCAAATCCTTCTACAAATCTTCGGTAGTATCCCGCCAAACCCAGGAAGCTCCGAATTTCAGTGACACTGGTCGGCCTAGGCCAATCTTTAATCACTTCAATCTTCTTGGGATCCACAGCTATCCCAGTTTCAGAAATCACATGGCCCAGAAATGCCACTTCTTGAAGCCAAAATTCGCATTTCTTTAGCTTGGCAAATAGTTCCTTTTCTCGAAGTACTTGTAACATCACTCTCAAATGGTCTTCATGCTCCTTGTCACTTCGAGAATATATCAAGATGTCGTCAATAAACACTACCACGAATCTGTCCAAATAGGGCTTAAAGACACGGTTCATTAAATCCATAAAGGCTGCTGGGGCATTTGTTAATCCAAATGGCATGACTGTAAATTCATAATGCCCATACCGTGTCCTAAAGGCAGTCTTAGAAACATCTTCAGGCTTAATCTTGAGCTGATGATAGCCTGATTGCAAATCGATTTTGGAGTATACTTTCGATCCTTGCAGCTGATCGAATAAGTCATCAATTCGGGGCAATGGATATTTATTCTTGATTGTGACTTTGTTGATTTCTCGATAATCCACGCACAATCGAAGAGATCCATCCTTCTTCTTGACAAATAACACAGGTGCTTCCCAGGGCGACACACTCGGTCGAATAAATCCTTTATCTAAAAGATCTTGTAATTGTGCCTTCAGCTCTTTTAATTCAGCAGGTGCCATTCTATAGGGTGCTTTAGAAATAGGGGTAGTCCCGGGGACAAGGTCAATCACAAATTCAACTTCCCTATCAGGTGGCATGCCCGGCAATTCAGCTGGAAACACATCCCCGAATTCTCGTACAACCAGAATATCATCAATCTTGACGGATTCTCCGTCACTCACAGAAATGCTAGCCAAATAGGCTACACATCCTCTCCGTATCAACTGTCGTGCTCGCGAAGAGCTAATGGTCATTGCGAACAATGAACTCTGACACCCCTTATAAACAAACTCCTGTTGACCCGGTTCCCTAAAGGTCACCGTTCTGTTCGTGCAATCTATAGTAGCATAATACTGTGTTAACCAATCCATACCCAATACTACATCAAACTCACCTAGTTTGTGTAGCGCCAATAAATCCGCTGGCATAATCCAGTCGCCTACCCTAACTGGGCAGCGAGGGCAAAACTCACGAACATCTAGGGTATGGTCAGGTACAATCACTCGTCTCAAATACAAAGTAGGTGCTATAGGAATGCTATGCAACTCGGCGAACTGCCGATCAATAAAAGAATGTGATGCACCAGTATCAAATAATGCACGAACACGAATATCATAAAGCATAATGATACCTGCTACGACCTCCTGTGCTGCTGCGGCGCCCTCGGTCTGGGCGGCATACATCCGCCCACTCGAACCCTGCTGCGAACTCTCTGACTGCCGCTGTCCTGGTGGTCGCCTAGACTGATAGGGCGCTGTCGGGGTCCCCTGGCTCGGAGCTGAAGATGCAGGTGCAGAAGCTGACGAGGGTGCAGGCAAAGAACCTCTCGGGCACTCTNATCTCCGGAGTGCCGGCTTGTAGGGAGCGACCCTCACAAGCATGTGCGAATGAGCACAATGGCAAGTAGTCAAACGATCAGTCACAAGTACCAAGTCCTCATGTCTAATACATGGTATATATAGTAAATGTCCTCGTGGCCAAGTCACTATTTCATCATATCTCAAATATGGCATATAGTTGATGTCAATGTGGCCTATTATCAAGTCCCTATGTTGCAGTTTAATAATTCTCTAGTCCAAGTGCCTCTTTATGACACTATGGCTCATTTTGTCCCAACATGGATGCTAAGTTCAAGAACTTATAGTTCTAGTCAAAATCGAAGCATGAATCTTGATTTCCTATCATCTCATGGAATATTCGTCGCATGCATATTAACAAAGCACATTGTCTTTCTCTCTCTACTACATAGAGTAAATTTTCTTGATGCACAACATATGAGTTCTAAGCATTCAAAAACTCTCATAAATGCTACTAAACATGAATATGCATGAATTTAAGGAGCATGAAAGCATTTGACCACTTAGGAGGAATTTCCTCCAATTTCAAGGAAGCCAAACCCACCGATGGCAACGAAACTCCTCGTGCGCTCCAACGAGGGTGTCCTCTAGTCTCCTAGTATCCTAGAGGTACAAGAACATGTGTCATACGAACGAAACGAACCATCGATGGCTCAATCATTAAGCTAGACAAGTATAGGTGAGAAGAACTCACCTCTAGTGCAAAAATCTTCTCTAAAGCTCCAAAATGAAGCTAGGGCTCATCCAATCCAACCTAATGGAAGCCTCTAATCCACTCAATCTAGCTCCAAAAGCCCTAGATTCAAAATGCCCAAATAAACCCTAAATTTCCATTTCTAGGGTTTGATCTCAAAATCTCCAATAAAACTTGAATCTAGAGGGAGAGAACATGTTGCTTACCTCTTAGAAGCTTCAAAACAAGCTCTAAATCCTTTAAATCCCAAGATCTATCCTCCACTTAGCTCCAAATCCAAGCTTGAGGCTTCATCCATGGTGGAAATGGCACCAAAGGGCAAAAGAGAAGAAAATCCATCAAAAAACCAAGCAAAATGGAGATCAAAATCAAATGGGACAAGGTGGAGCTTCACTCACCTTCCTCTCCTCTGGTTCCAGCACAAAAAAAGCCCTAAGGGGCGTGGGTGCTGTTATAAGAAGCCCACAATCGCGAAAAACCCCCTGCAGTTCAAACTGCACGAAGTCTGCCTCCTTGTACCGGTACACGGGTTCTTGTACCGGTACAAGGCCGACGAAACTGCAAACCCGAAGCTCGGGTCGCGCGGTCTGCGGCTCTGTACCGGTCAAGGCCGGGATGGATGTACGATAAACTCAACTTATGTACGGTACAAGGCAAGTATTGTCCGGTACAAGCCTGCCTGCAGGCTACCCGAGAGCTGTCCAAAAATTCGATTTTGGAATTTGGTGCCAAGTCCTACTCTACACATCCTGCGGATGCTGCCAGGTCTCGTGACACTTCAAGACCTCCAAAAACATGGGAAGGCTCCACACAGATCAACACTGATCTTTGCAATTTGCTAAGATCCAGTGTATTACAATAATCAGTGCTACGCCTAACTGGGAGCGAACGAGGGCAAAACTCACTAACATCTGATGGGTTATGAGTCCGGGTCCAATCATCGTCCAGTATGCGAAGTGGTGCTAAAGGAATGATATGAATCGGCGAACGATGCGATCAATAAAAGGAATGCGAAGCACAGTATCAAATTGTGCACGAAACGATATCATAAAGCATCATGTACCTGCTACGACCCCTTGTGCCGTGCAGCGGCGCTCGATCTTGGGCGGATTTACATCGCAAGTCAAACCTGTGAGTGAAATCTCGTGCGGCTGTCCTGATGGGCGCTAGACTGGATAGGGTGTGTCGAGAGTTCCCCCTGGCTCGTAGTCTGAAGATGCAGGTTGCAGTCGGTGACAGAGGGGCTATGTAGGAAGAACTATGCGGGCAACTACTGAACGAAAGTGCCTCCTGGCCAGCAAGAAAACAGCCTGCCCCAGTCGCTGTGGCGACGTGTGGGCGGTACGTTCGAGGCCACACAGGAAAACAACGCAGGCGGTGTCGACGACGCTCGGGTGCTCCACGGGGTGCTGAAGAACCTCGACCCCTCGACTGTCCTGACTGACCCCTCGGATACTTTGGTGGCTTTCTGAAGGATTGCTGACCACTGCTCTCAACTGCAGGTCTCTTCCCTTTGCCTCGATCCACAACGTCTCTTTCCTTCATGATTTCTGCCCCTTTCTCAACAATCAAGGCCCGGTTCACTACATCCCTGTACGTAGATAGGTTTGACGCCTGGACCAATCGAAAAATCGCAGGTCGCAAACCCACCTCAAATATGCGAGCCTTGTCCTCATCATCTCGAACCACAAAAGGAACACAGTGCAGTAATCGGAAGAACTCTCGCTCATACTCTGCCACTGTCCTGTCCCCCTGCCTCAGGTTTCTCAGATCCCTTTCCATCTGTCTCTTTACACTCTGAGGAAAGTAAGTAGTCAACAACAATTCCTTGAACCTGTTCCACGTAATAGTGGGCAAATCAATACGGGGATCCTCACGAATATCCACCCACCACCTGTAAGCCTCGCCGTCAAGGTGGTGCGTCGCAAACCAAACCCGATATCGCTCCTCGACGAATGTATCATAGAATAGCTTCTCCATGTGCATTAGCCATTTCTCAACGACCCAATGATCCGCCTTCTCCCCGTCAAAGATACGAGGGGTACAGCGACAGAATTCATTCAGTCGTTCCATCATCCGCTCTCGCTCCTCAACCCCCACCATCTCAGGTAACACTGTCCTTGTCGTAGCCATATGCACTGGTGGTGGTACCACTGTCTCCTGTCGGGTCTCTACCCTCGGGGCTACTGGGGGTGTATCGGGTACCGGTGACGGTGCTCTCGCAGTCGTGCCCCTCTCTGGTGCTATAGGTACAGAATCTGGCAGTACAGAATCTGGAATCTCTCTGTCGGTCGTCTGCCGCAGTAACAGATCCTCTAACCTCTTCATCCTGTCCTTCTGTCGACGCGCAGCATCCATCTGCTGTCGTGCTGCCGCAGCCTACTGAGTAACCAAATTCGTCAATATCGCAAGCTGATCCTGTAACTCCCTGACCTCACTGGACCCCGAGGTGACGGAAGTCTCTACTTCTTCCGCAGCGGCCGCCTCAGTCGCCCCGGTTGTCCCAGAACGAGTCGTAGGCATCTTACACTGCAGCACAAAAACAAACATAGGTCAATAAACCCTATACTATTGAATCCTCATTGTGGATATAAACCAGCTAATGAAGCGAAAGTAATGAAATGTAACGCGTACTAACTTCCGATGTCACGTTGTCGGCCGCCAACGTGACCCTCTGCAAAGTTAGTAATTGCACATCCCGATCAAACTCCTACTATTCGGAGTTTATAAGTACCCAATCAAAGTACTTTCGCTAACAACAACCTCGACTAGACATCGTCTCTCACGAGCCTATCCTTATAGTCCAACCAGCCTAAGGTTTGCTAGGTCTACTAAGACTCAACCCTAGGCTCTGATACCACTATAATCTGTCACGCCCGGGTACCAGCAGAAGCATATCCGGCACGTGCACAGATCCGCCATACACCTGCAGTATATAAGGCGTCTACGAAGAAAGCAAGTTGATAGGAAGTAAAACAAAGAGAGTCCTATCCTGATATCAGAGCAATGTACAAGTCATTATACTATCAGAAAAAGAACAAAGGAAAATACAATCCAAAAGCTCGACAGAAGAGAAGTATCACAACTGTAGTTCTCGGTCCAAGTAGTACATATACATCACGAGTATACAAAATAGGATAGGTACAATGGTGGTTTCTCTATACAAAGGGACATCACCCTCGGTCGTAGCCCGAGTAGCAAGGTGATTGACTAGCACGCTCCTAGCAAAGTCTAGCTAGACGCGACTCCCTTGCCACGATCCCTAGCCTCTCCTGTAGATGGCTCTGTAAAAATAACCATAAAAAGGGCGTGAGAACTATCAACAATAGTTCCCAGTGGGTAAGCCGCCAGCCTTGGCGAATTACACCATTAGGCTCATGATGTACTAAATGGAAAATAAAAGCAATAATTGCATGATGCTAACAAGTAATGAGCATGTAATTACAGGATACCTGTCCAATGCTAAGCAATTAATGAACATGTAAACAACATGTAATAGCTTTCGACAGTAATGAATTGAACAATAAAAGCATAGCAGCTACTGTAAGCATAAACATAAATATGAATGTGTAAGCAGAAACTATACACAACGACTGGTGATCAATCATTACCGTCCAAAGTCCTTTAGCACATTCTATTCATTCACAAGGACCTACCCAAGGTAGTCCAGCTTGCGCCGCGCCTAATAGCCCCGTGGTAGTATACACTCCCCACGACAATCCACTTCGGCACCCAATCCCGCATGGGCGAACAACTGTCGCGTAGGCCAACTCCGGAGTGCCGACTTGTAGGGAGCAACCCTCACAAGCGTGTGCGAATGAGCACGATGGCAAGCAAGCATATTTCACAGTCCACAGGTCTCAATTATCATGTTTCATTGTAATGTTCTTACCCTCGATCCTCTGATCGGAATTTCAATACACAAATAGTAACAAGAACTAGTATCCACTAGATTGTAATCATGTAAGAGTAATGCTAAATCACATGGCATTATCAGCATAGTCATAAGCATGTCATAGTTCTCTACTTTAGAGTCGAGTCAAGAGAATGTCATTGTTCTCTACTTAATAAGTGCGTAAGTCATTCAACTGAATTGAATATAATTGTAAATACTTCATGTATATGTGTTCTCTACTTTATAGAGATTTCAATTCAATTTTACTCCTCAAGTCCTATATCAAACACAAAAGCTCACAACGACACCATTCTATAGTACATATAGAACATAGGGGAGCTCCACTTGCTCTGGTTAGGTCCGACCCACCTATTATGAAGCTCCAAGTAGTCACACGAAGTCCCAATAATCAGCTCAACAAGGCTCCAATCCTGCTGAAAACGAAATACCAAAATCGCGCCGGAATGATTACTCAAACTCCAATTTCGGCAAAATTGCAATAAGTACAAGGTGGAAACTTAATTCTTTGTTTTGGGCTGAAGTTAATACCTCAACTAAGCCTCAAAAAGTCTCACAAGTCAGCTAAGAGACAATCCAAAGCTTGCTTGCGCTCTAGCTGCGAATAACATCAAAACTGCGTCAAAAATACATATACACAAGCTAGTATGGCTAAAATCTTGTGAATTTAGCTTTTCCGACTAAATTTCCTGCTTACCTCAGGCTAGAACACTTCTAAACCAGTCCCCACAATCACCAATTACGCTCAATTTAAGTCGGAACTCTGCTGCGAACCGCGATCCCAAAACTGCATCAAATTGCATCATTAGTCTCCGTAGAGAGTCCGATTTAGCTTCATAAAGACTAAATTCACGCTATTAAGCTTCAAAATAGTTAATCCCTGGTCTAAGGAGATTCCTTAACAACTAAATAAAGCATCTTTATTGGCTGAAATCTCAGTGAAGGTCAGCTGGAAGCAAAACCCAAAAGCACTACTCAAATCGACTAAAAGGACGTCGATAACGGAGAAGAATCGAATCAATTACCTCCTCAGACTTCCAACCAGAGAACTCCTGGTTTAGGGATGCAAAACAAACTTCCAAAACACTCTCTTGCACGTGCGCAAAGGCGCTGTAACGCTCGCGAGTAGCGGAGAGCAAGCGCGGCGACGAAAACGGGCGAAATTGGCGAGTTCTTCGTGGAGAGAGAAAAATCCTAGAGAGAGAAAGAGAGAGAGATGGTAGAACACTCCTCTGCACTCCAGCAACATCCACAGAGCTCCTGGGGTCGAGCTGGGTCCATAAGATAGGGATAAGTATGTGAAATTACCAAAATACCCCCGCTGCCACGTTTCTTCATTGCTGTACCGGTACAAGCTAATGGCTGTACCGGTACAAGCTAATGGCTGTACCGGTACAGCAAGCAGAAAAAGCTGATTTCGCCCGAGCAACGCACTTTCTTGCTTCTAGCCTTCCAATCACCCTCTAACTTGTTCAAAAGCTTGTCCAAGGCTTTTAGAACATGTTGAATAGTTTCCCAATTCATTCCACACACTCGAACTCGGCAAATTGCGAAAGTTCAGTATATTACATGGAGATAGTGACTCCTAACACACCCTTGAGGTTGATGACTTTGGTAGTGCAACCTACTCTTTTGGATAGAATCAAAGAGAAGCAAGTTTCCGATTTGGAATTGCAAACGATTCGAGGTAAAATGGTTGATGGTTGCATTGGTGACTTCCTTTTGGACGATCAAGGATTGATGCGTTTCCGTCGGCGGATTTGTGTACCCGCGGATTCGGGGATTAAAGAGGATATTCTTCAAGAAGCACACCGAGCGCCGTATGCTATACATCCGGGAGGCACCAAGATGTACAAGGATTTAAAGTTGCTCTATTGGTGGCCCGGGATGAAGAAGGATGTTGGCGAGTTCGTTGCTAGATGTTTAACTTGCCAACAAGTGAAAGCGGAGCACCGAGTTCCCGCAGGAAAGCTTCAGAGTTTACCTATTCCCGTGTGGAAATGGAAGAAGATCACTATGGATTTTGTGACTGGATTGCCTCGCTCTCAGGCCGGGCATGATGCTATTTGGGTGATCGTGGATAGGTTGACGAAGTCGGCGCACTTCATACCTATTCATACTACTTGGACCGGAGAGAAGCTCGCGCAAGTGTACCTAGAGGAGATTGTGCGACTTCATGGAGTGCCTACATCGATTGTATCTGATCGCGACACGCGCTTCGTGTCTCACTTTTGGAGGAGTCTGCAGGACGCCTTAGGCACCCGATTGGATTTCAGTATAGCATTCCACCCCCAGAGTGATGGACAGTCGGAGCGCACTATACAGACCTTAGAGGATATGCTCCAGGCTTGTGTTATAGACTTCCAGGGAGGATGGTCGCAGCATCTACCTATGGCAGAGTTTGCTTATAACAACAGTTATCAAGCAAGCATCAAGATGGCGCCCTTTGAAGCACTTTATGGACGGAAGTGTAAATCGCTGCTTCATTGGAGCGAAGTTGGCGAGAGATTGGCTTTAGGCCCTGATGTGCTCCGGGAAGCTGAGGACAAAGTTCGCATTGCTCGGGAGCGACTTTTGGTAGCGCAGAGCAGGCAGAGGAGCTATGCTGATCGGCGGCGGCGAGACTTGGAGTTCCAAGTTGCAGACCATGTTTTCTTAAAGGTCTCGCCGACTAGAGGAATAAAGAGATTTGGGATTCGGGGGAAGTTGAGTCCCCGTTTCATTGGACCGTATGAGGTTTTGGAGCGTGTAGGCCCGGTAGCGTATAGACTTGCTCTACCGCCGAACCTATCGGGTGTGCACAACGTCTTTCACGTATCGGTCCTTCGGAGGTACATTCATGATCCAGCTCATGTTTTGGAGGCTATGCCAGTGGAGCTGCGCGAGGATTTGAGCTTCGAGGAGCAACCAGTGAAGATTTTGGCTCGCGAGGTGAAGAAGCTAAGGAATCGGGATATTCCATATGTGAAGGTCCTTTGGAGCAACCACGGGGAGCGGGAGGCCACGTGGGAGCTAGAGAGCGCGCTGCAGGAGCGCTATCCCCATCTTTTTCAGATGGAGGCTTGAGGTACTTTGCCTTTTTCGAGTTTCGCGGACGAAACTCCTTTTTAGGAGGGGTGAATGTAGCACACTGGACCTTTGCAAATTGCGAGGTTCGAGTGTTCGATATGTATTCCAAACTTTTCCACACTTGGTGGAGGGCCGTCGATGGTATACCGGCCTAAAAGTTCGATCTTTAGAGTTTTGGCAAGTCCTGAGAGTTTTCACTCTCGGGGACCGGTCCTTGATATGAGAGACCGGTCCCCTCAGCACAGTGCTGCGACAGGGCTTGAGGCAACCGGTCCCTGGCTGTAACATACCAGATTTTGGTATAAAAATAAAAAAAATAAATAAAAATAGTGTGAGAAACTATTTTTATTGGATTTGTAGAAGTAAAACATAAGTCAGAAGTGACTTGTGCTGAAATCGGAATGAAAACAGAAGATCTAGAATTTTCTGTTGGAAACGGGACAGATAAATTAGCAGAAAATGCACAGTCTCAGAAAATTATGAAAGTTGGCAAAGATGTCAGAAATATTTTTATGAGGCTAGATTTAAGGTTTCATATTTTTCTGACACCCGTAGAGTGAGAAATAAAATTCGATACCTATCTGATAAAGATTACAGTTCGGTACAGTTTTCAGTGACCAAACGGGGTCGAAACTGAACCAGCGATCGTCAGCTTGTTAAGTTAAGTAAAACCGAACATGACTGTCAAGTTTGAGCTCAAACGGACATTCAGGGAGCTCCGGCGAAAGTTATCAGATTTCAAGCTGCCCGAGAGTGAATAGTGTCTTGGGGGTATTATTAAGAAGCTGTTGCTTCTTTCTTCTTCTCCTTCAGCAGCACACACCCCACACACGCCACACACACGCAAGGAGAGGGAGGAAGAGAGAACCCACCCATTTTCTCTCCAAATCTCTCCCAAAATTGAAGGTTTTGGTGGAGAAGCAAGCTTGGAAGTTGATCTTCATCTTCTTCGTTTTCTTCCTCTCCATTGGAGCATGCTTTGAAGGTAAGCTTCAAACCCTTTAATGGCATTTCTCTATTGCTTGGGTTTTAAGCTCTAGAAACGAATTAGTAGCTTTCCTAGATGCTAAGTAGATGATTTATGCTTAGATCCTAAGTTCTAATGGTGGATTTTTACCTATTGAAACCTAGAGCTCCAAAATGAGGGCTTTAATGGTAGATCTCTAAAGATAGATCTAAATGCTTTGAAAATGGTTTTAGTGGAACCCATTGATGTCTAATAGATGATTAATGCTTGAATCATAGAGCAATTTAATGATTTCTTGCATAGTTGTAAACCTAGGGCTCAAAATGCAAACTTTCAATATATGAGGGTTTGATCTCATTTGACCCTCCGTAAACCAAATTGCTAGGTAACGAAACGCGTTGGCGAAGACGGTTCGGCAATCCGACGAGCCGTTACAAAGTTATTAAAGAAATGGACGTTTAGGCTTCGGGTCCGCCGGGAGGGCCGAGGCGATATCGTAAATTCATGAAAATGGATTTGAAGCATCGTGGCACATAACCGAAGACCTTTAATTTTCGGATCGTGAATTGGAGGCCGTTCGGGTGGTCGCGTGAGAGATCGGGCCAAACCGGGTGCCGGGTGCCGCGGGAGGCCGATTGCAAGTGTCGACAAGCAATCGGAATGCGAAATGAGGTGGGTTGTGCTTACCGAAGCGACTAGGTCGCCCTTTATGTCTAAGAAATGAGATTTCATATTGATGCATATTGACATAATATAAGAATGTGAAAAGAATGCATGTTAACATACTATAGAAATGCTAAATGTAATGCATAATGAATTAAGTGCTAAAAGAATGCATGAGATGCTAAGTATGGACTATTTTGGATAATGACTATATGTATGTTGACAAATCATGTGATGCTAGTGGTATATGTGCATGATGATATATTATGAATTTACATATTGTGGATTATGTTAAATAGAAAAACATACTTGATGACATATTGCCATGTTGTGGAACATAGTGGACAATCTATATATATATTAGATCGAGTGGCATTAAACCTAGCATCTTGAACCTAGCAAACACTTGTGGTGATTGATCATATATATTCTGGTGTCATTCATGTATGTTAGGACCCTATTATTGTGTAAATGTGAGAGTTGGACTTGAACATTAGTAAACAAGGGTGACAATGACAATAGAGACATGATTGGCATCAAGAAAGTGATTGTTAAACATAGTTTAACCATATTGACATTGGTCCAAGTTGACATAGAGTGGCATGATTAAATAGGTAGAAACCTATTGTGACATTGGCATTGTGACTAGTGGCTATGTATCCTCAAGTTGAGGATTGGATCGATACTCACGATAAGTCTTGGCTTGAGGGAGGTAGCTCCCCCTCGGGCGGTGCGCTCCGGAGTTGGTCACCACTGGGCGTGGTAAAGTCCCACCAGTTGACGGTCCCTAGGGAGGTTCGAGTCCCCCGTTATTAAGGGATTTGGTTGTGAGTTATTGGGGTTAACATGGTTAACCGGTAAGATTGGGTCATAGCCAAATGAGTGTACAACAAGTATGCATTATGAGTTATGGATTTGGTATCCTAGTCGAGAGGATTTAGGGCTGAGGTGTATGTGAGACGTCCATCGCCTCGAGCCTGGTTCTAGTGCGGTACTCCGCAGACGATTGACTCAAGACCGAGTCGGGTGGTTAGCCTTGTAAAGGTAGATGAAACTTTATGATTAAAACGGTGATTGACAAGAATCTAAGATAGAGGAAACCTTAGATATCGAATGGATGAGCTATGGTTAGCAGAATTGAAAGTAGTATCGAATGAACTACTAGTTGGTTGCATAGTTGCATTATTGCATGATTTGCATATAGCATTGCATTATTGCATTCGTGAGGCAAAGCATGGTTTTATTAGTTGCATAATAAAGATATATATCTATCTGTTTATTGAACTAACTTGCAGTTGCCTCCCTTGGACCTATTGGTCGAGCTCTTCCCTTGGGTGGCCGTACCCACTGGGAACCATGGAGTTGGTTCTCACCCCACGTGGTTTTGGGGTTTTTACAGGTTCGCACGTGAGCGGCGCGGCAGCGCGAGGAAAGGGCGTAGCTCCGTAGATAGCGCCCTACCCCAGAGACCAGAGCTAGCAGTACCCCGTCGACATAGCTTAGGGGTTAAAGAAATGAAAAGAACACAATGTAACATGATGTATTAAAGATATAAATGTTGTAATAATCTAGATTGCATTTGGATGAAAAAGGAATGGTACTTGAGGTGTAAAATGCATGAATATGAATGAATGTAATAATATAGGATGTGTTTATGTTGTTTGATACCTTCCATTATTGCAATCTTGATTGAAATGTGTTCCTGGTTGGAACTTCGCACATTGTATTGATTGCAATGCCTTGAACGTACATGGGAGACTCTGTCCGCAGTACAGGGGAAACCCTGTCCGTTCGGCGATCTGTCGGCGGCGCCGCGACCCGGCCAAATAGGCGGGCGGTCGCGGGGCGTGACACTGGCTGTGAGAGACCGGTTCCCGAACGCTGGCTTTGCGGGACGAGCCGAGAGACCGGTTCCTGGCAGGGAGAGACTGGTCCCTCAGCGCGTGAGCGGCCCAGACCGGGCAGTGCACAGAATGGTTTTTTGAGGGACCTAAGTGGATTTTGTCACCTTAGAGGCTTTAGGCAGCCTCTCTTCCCCCTCTCACTCTCATTTCTCTCCCTCACACTCTTCCTACACTTCTAGAGAGAGAAAAGGAAGGAGAAGAAGGAGAAGGAGAGGAGAGGAGCTTGCTTGGAGGTCTCTTTCCTTTGCTTCGATCCACAACATCTCTTTTCTTCATGATTTCTGCCCCCTTCTCAACAATCAAGGCCCGGTTCACGACATCCCGGTAAGTGGAGAGGTTTGACGCCTGGACCAATCTGAAGATCGCAGGTCGCAAACCCCCCTAAAAAATGCGAGCCTTGTCCTCATCATCTCGAACTACAAAAGGAACACAGTGCAGTAATCGAGAGAACTCGCGCTCATACTCTGCCACTGTCCTGTCCCCCTGCCTCAGGTTTCTCAGATCCCTTTCCATCTGTCTCTTTACACTCTGAGGAAAATAAGTAGTCAATAACAATTCCTTGAATCTGTTCCACGTAATAGCAGACAAATCAGCACGGGGATCCTCACGAATGTCCACCCACCACCTGTAAGCCTCGCCGTCAAGGTGGTGTGTCGCAAACCAAACTCGGTACCGCTCCTCAACAAAAGTGTCATAGAATAGCTTCTCCATGTGCATTAGCCATTTCTCGACCACCCAGTGATCTGCTTTCTCCCCGTCAAAGACACGAGGGTTGCAGCGACGGAATTCATTCAGTCGTTCCATCATCCGCTCTCGCTCCTCAACCCCCACCATCTCAGGTAACACTGTCCCTGATGCCGCTACAAATACTGGTGGTGGTGCTACTGTCTGCAGTCGGGACTCTACCCTCGGGGCTACTGGGGGTGTATCAAGTACAGGTGACTGTGCTCTCGCAGTCGTACCCCTCTCGGTGCTGTAGGTACAGAATCTGGAAGTACAGAATCTAGAATCTCTCTATCAGTCGTCTGTCGCAGTAACAGATCCTCTAACCTCTTCATCCTGTCCTCCTGTCGACGCACAGCGTCCATCTGCTGTCGTGCTGCCGTAGCCTGCTGAGTAACCAAATCCGTCAACATCGCAAGCTGATCCTGTAACTCAT
>NW_017890592.1:0-11776 GCF_001540865.1 Ananas comosus
GCGATCGAAATACTAAGTGACAAACCAGGGATACAACCTAAACCAGTATGATATAAAGGGATAACTTCATTTCATACATTCCCCATCACATCGACAGTTTACATCAAGGTTTTAATACAGAATATCCAACAAAATCTTTTGAAAGCTGTTCCTACATAGTAAATTTATTCTTTTTAAAACTGCCACGAGAGGTAGAAAATTTTTATTTTACAAAATTCCGAAAATCCAAGGTTTCATTAAAATATGAACCACAAAACCAGAGCTATCACTAATATAACAACTAGAAATACCAGAGGATTAATAACTAGAATCGGGGAAAAAATCTAATCGGAGCTCTATCGACGCTACACACGATGACACTCAAGTCTCGTCCACTATAATCGCCCGCTACCTGAAAAATGGGAGGCGGTGAAACGATAAACATGGTCTCCCTCCAGGTGGGTAGTCTACCGCAAACAGAGATAGGCTAGAGTACTCCCGGAATCAGAGGAGAGAGGCTATTACAACAAACGGAGAACTAATAGACATAAGTGCTGTAAGCTAATAGAATGTTATAAGTAAGGCAGCTGACAATGGATACATGAGGTAGCCGTAAATAAACAGTAGTAGTCAATAACAAGATAAGTGATGTACTGAAATAGGCACTCAGACTATTGTATGCATGGCGTCAAGCTTGACGATAAGCTCAAAGTATCAATCGTCGCTTTCCTATTTGCGTCCGAAGACCCTCGATGACCCATGCTACACATCGGCTCAACTGTACCTGGACCCTCGCATGACAGCCCGGTCAAGGCACAAGTACCTGACCGTCGCCTCAATGAAGCCCGCTGGGTAGAAGCAGCTTGCAGTACTGACGGCTCTGCCAATGAAGCGCTAGAAAGAAAGTCACGAAAAGCAATAAATCACACATCAGAATAAAACGCCCCTGCGGCTGCATGAGTTAGGCGACCAAACACTTGATTCGAAAGTACACCTTTGCGGTGGATCAGACCGATGCGGTGTTCGGTGAAATGCGTCTGAGTGGTGCGTCAATGTTAGTATGCTCAAAGATCATCCATCGGCAATAGTCCGACAATCCGGCCTCGGTCAGCCGACGTTAGGCCATCAGAATAATCGGCTACGTTATGTCAGATAGACTCTGTTAGCAACTCGATCGAATAGTTCATAAGATATCAAAGTAGGGAACCGCCCAACCAATCACAGATTAGATAAACTGGTAGGCAATCGTCCGATTGGTCATAAGTTTATAGATATGAAAACTTGACCGAATATGCGCAATGGATAGGATATGACTCGAGGCCAATCAATGCCGGCAGAGTATGTAGGATATGAACTCGACCATATATGTCAGCATATATCAATATGTCTGATGAAATTACTCTACTCCTACACACTTACGTAACATGCGAAACAACGAAGTGATAAATATTGAATAAGATGGGTGAAGGCTCATATGTATATGCACCAGATAATGTAAAAGGGGCAAGGCGTAAGATAAAACTCACCGAACGAATGCACATGAGGGCTGTACGCGGATCGAGGAGTAAGCACCGTAAACTGTCGCGTCCTGTCTTACCCTGACTGAATATAGCTAACGGTTCAACGGTAACCTAAGGAAGGTCCTCTGGATTATGGTCGTAACCCATAGCTAATGAACATTAAATCTATAACCAAACAAATCGCACGGATATCGAGTTTCCTAGTAATACCGATTTACTGCTATCTGCCGGAAGTGCCCGGGGAATAATCGGCCACCGGGACTCCGCGATCCCGATCTAACATCTACTCCGGAACGGCACGCCGATCATGTGTACCACGATCGTTCATTCTGGCCTGTCACCACTAAACACTGGGTATTTTAGCTTGGGATCAATAGGCAGCAAAACACGAAGATACACAGAACGTAAACAGACTATTGCGTGGGATTAATTCGCTGGATTCAGGGTCCTTGGAGAGCTGTCCAATTTCGACAACCGGAATCCACCGGTTCGTCTCACTCGTCATTACTGTGAACTCGTCGATAATGACGCGATTTTGTTGTACCAGCAACAAGGCGACCTCAGCGCAGGGGGGTGGAGATATGCTACACAAGTTAGTCACGAGCATCCTGTCGATTAATAATTCCGAACCAATAACCGAATCGGCTGGCCTCGGGAGGCTTGTTGCGTGCGGCGGCATTTCTGCCTCGCAGAGAATAGGGATTTATGAAAATTGCATCGGAAATTACTTGTAGCGTATTTCGCTTCTAAGGCTGGCTTGGTACTTGGACAATCCTCAGAGTCACTACACACCACTTTAGGGATAAACCTAAAATCACATCAGTATCTTCTGCCAGTTTTAGCTCTTATTTTCTCCTGAAATTTGACGATTAGTGCTTTATGTAATTAAATTATCACACGATATAATGGGATCTATCAACAGCAGACTATTTAGTTGGCACTTGTAAAAATCTCAGTCCTGTACAAAAGTTTACAAAGGAGCGGGTC
This sequence comes from Ananas comosus, assembly GCF_001540865.1. Classification (NCBI taxonomy): domain Eukaryota; kingdom Viridiplantae; phylum Streptophyta; class Magnoliopsida; order Poales; family Bromeliaceae; genus Ananas; species Ananas comosus. The sequence continues at coordinate 2,487 of NW_017890592.1, forward strand.
GTCTATATGCATAAGAAGATATATTCTAACATATAATATATATATAGTATAGCATCCGGTTATGTATGCTTAGTAAAATACCAAGCACTTGTTGCTGTGAATTTTTTACCTATTAGATCTACGCCTTGATATTTCTCACCCGTTTAGATTATGACTATAGTAACCAACCACCACTCACCCAAGGCGATGCCAACATCACAAAGTCACAAAATTCTAATTTTCTAGAAATTCATAGTCAAATATGCTAGAGATCAAGTCATAACGGAGGGCCGTTATCTTCGATATCAGAAGCCTCCCAATTACGAAAAACGCTAGGACGGATCTCCGCTGCTCCTAATAGCATACATAGACCTACATCTCCTCTCTCTCTCTCTCTCTATATATATATATGTATATGTATGTATGTATATATATGTATAGAGTCCGGCTACTATACTCTTATGAGTACGATCACCTTCGTACTCATAAGTTATTTTCGATGATAGAGCTTCCGAATCGACGATCCATACCGCTAAACATTATCTAGAGCATTTAAAACTTTTAGAAATCAAATTTTATAATTTTTTGATATCATTTACCTTACGATCAAAAGCTCACAAAATTGACAATTTTTAAGGGCTCGTATGAGATATTTGCTAGTTTAAGGTTAAAAAAAATCGGAACAGGTTGAATTTTTGATAGAAAATTCTATTCACTACCTAAATAAAGATCAATAACTCAGATTTTAAATTGAACGATCCGATCATCCATTTTTAGGACGTAATTCGATTTTAACCGTTTATTTTATACCCGCTTGATGGACTTTATAATGATTTCAAAAAATTACGAAATTTATTTTCTAGAAGTTTCAAATACTCTAGATCATGTTTAATTGTGTGGATCGTGAATTTGGAAGCCCCAACAACTAGAACAACTTATGAGTACGAAGGGCTCTATACTGATAAAAGTATAGTAGCCCTACTATATATATATATATATATATATATATATATATATATAGGGCGTGTTTGGTTCGAAGTCGGAGTCGGAATCGGAATCGGAATCAAAATAAGCTGGAATCGGAATCGGAATGACTCGTTATCTAATTCTGTTTGGTTCATCACCTGAATCGGAATCGGAATAAATCATTCCTATTGTCGGTGTTTGGTTCAGGTGGATATAAAAAGCGTAATCAAATTAATATACTAACATTATCTTTATAATATATTAATTTAAATTCAAATTAAATATTAAATATTAAAAATTTACATCAAAATTTTGAAATAAATTCGAATTCATAAGTTAGATTCGAAATACTTGATTAAATTTTAATTTTTAATTTAAGTTTAAATTAAAAATTTAATTTTAAAGTTTATATATTTAATTTTTAAATTTTAACTCATATTTTAATTAAAAGTTGAAAAAATAAATTTAATCCGAATAAATATCCATTCCGTCCGGATTCAACTTTCAGTCGGCCTCCTAGGCCGGATGATGAAAAAAGAGGTGATTGGGAAATTCTCATTCACTCGAGAATCGGAATCGGAATGAGACTCCGCGGTACCAAACACCCACAAACGAATTTACCGATTCCGATTCCGATTCCAGTGTGAAAAAAGCGAACCAAACACGCCATAGAGTAGAGCTAGAATACTTGTAAAAGTATCACCAAAGTGATACTTGTGTGTTTTAGCCCTTGGATGGAGAGATGTGAGGTTAAGATGATGGTGGTAGGTGGTGGTAGATGTGGTAGGTGGATAGTATTTGATCCAAGGACTATTATTAATCAAAAAGTAGATCCAATGGCTAAAAACACACAAGTATCACTTGGTGATACTTGTAAAAGTATTCTAGCCCTACTCTATATATATATTATATATATATATATATATTATATATATTATATATATAGTTGGATTGGGCTACTATTAGTAGCAAAAATCCCATTGTTGCTACCAGTTTTTTAGCATTTGGATCAACTCTTTTATTATTTTCTAACCATTGGATTAAATACTATACCCAGTGGGACACTCAACCCTAGGAGGACCACTCAACTCTAATTGACTAATATCATCCTGAACCAACAATTTTTCATCAAGGTTAAAAACTTGATAGTAAAAAGAGCGTTTTACTATTAATAGTATCCAGCCTAACTTCTCTTCTCTCTCTTCTCCTCTCTCTCTCTATATATATATTATATTAATATATATATATATATATATAACAGGACTGCTGTGCTCTCAGGAGCACGAAGGACTCCGTGTTCCTGAGCCATTTTCGATAATGAAATTTTCGAATCGACATCGGCTCTGTTAGACTTTATCTAGTGTATTTAAATTTCTAGAAATAATTTTGCGATTTTTCGATATATATTTACCTAGTAATCGAAAGATTCAAAATTATTAATTTTTACGGTTGAAAATAAAATCCTATAAAAGTGGTGATATAGCACTAACATTTTCGATCAAAATATTGATCTTGTTGTAGATAGTATAAAGAATTTTGTATCAAAATTTTCTCTTGATTTGAATACTTCTACATGTTAACTCAAAAACGACATATATCAACTATTAAAAATTATTTGATTTTGAATCCTTTCGATCACTAGGTAATGATTTCAAAAAATCGCAAAAATTATTTTCTAAAACTTCAAATACACTAGATCAAGTCTAACGAAGCGGTCGTCGATCGAAATTCTATCATAAAAAACGGCTCAGAGCACAACAGCCCTGCTATATAATATATATATATATTATATATATATATATATATATATATATATATATATATAGAGCAGGGCTGCTGTGCTCTCAGGAGCATGGAGGCCTCCGTGCTCCTGAGCGTTTTCGATGATGGAGTTTTCGAATCGACCGATCGGCTCCATTAAACTTTGATCTAGCGTATTTAAAGTTTCTAGAAAATAATTTTTGCCGATTTTTCGATATCATTTACCTAGCAATCGAAAGGATTCAAAATCAATAATTTTTTAACGGCTGAAAATAAAAATCCTATAAAAGTGGTGATATAGCACTAAAATTTTTGATCAGAAATATAGATCTTGTTGTAGATAGTATAAAAATTTTCTATCAAAATTTCATCCTGATTTGAATACTTCTACACGTTAAACTTGAAAACGGCAATATCAACCATTAAAAATTATGGATTTTGAATCCTTTCGATCACTAGGTAAATATATCGAAAATCGCAAAATTATTATTTTTCTAGAAACTTCAAATGCGCTAGATCAAGTCTAACGGAGCGATCGTCGATTTAAAATTCTATCATCGAAAACGGCTCAGGAGCACGGAAGCCTCGTGCTCCTGAGAGCACAGCAGCCTACTTATATATATATATAATTATATTATATATAATTGAGCTAGAATACTTTTAGAAGCACCAACACCTTGGTGCTTCTAGGTTTCTAGCCCTTGATCTATTTTTTGACTACTATAGTCCTTGGATCAAACACTATTCCAACCTATCACCGCCTAGCACCGACCTACCACATCATCTCAACCTCACATCTCTCCATCCAATGGCTAAAAACTCAAAAGGCACTCATGAAGTGGTGCTTTTGTGATTATTCTATTCTCAACTCTCTCTCTCTCTCTTTCTTTCTCTCTCCTCTCCTCTCTCTCTTCTCTCTCTCTCTCTCTCTCTCTCTTATATATATATATATATATAATTGAGCTAGAATACTATTAGAAGCACCAACCCCTTGGTGCTTCTAAGTTTCTAGCTCTTGGATTTACTCCTTAATTACTAATATTCTTTGGATCAAACACTATTCCATCTACCACCATCATCTCAACCCTACATCTCTCCATCCAATGCTTAAAATTTAAAAGTACTACCTCCTTTGGTGTTTTTGAGAGTATTCTAGCTCAACTTGCTTTCAGGAGCACGGAGGCCTCCGTGCTCCTGAGCCGTTTTCGATGATGGAATTTTTGAATCGACGATCGGCTCCGTTATACTTGATCTAGCGCATTTGAAGTTTCTAGAAAATAATTTTTGCGATTTTTTGATATCATTTATCTAGTGATCGAAAGGATTCAAAATTCATAATTTTTAATGGTTGATATCTGCCGTTTTCAAGTTTAATGGTGTAGAAGTATTCAAATCAGATGAAATTTTGATACAAAATTCTTTATACTATCTACAACAAGATCAATATTTTTGATCGAAAATTTTAGTACTATATCACCATTTTTTATAGGATTTTTATTTTTAGCCGTTAAAAATTATTGATTTTGAATCATTTCGATTGCTAGGTAAATGATATCGAAAAATCGTAAAAATTATTTTCTAGAAACTTCAAATACGCTAGATCAAGTTTAACGGAGCCGATCGTCGATTCGGACAAGAATTTAGTGCTATCGAGTTTTCTACCGTTAGATTTAATCTCTTAATTATTTTACCCGTTAGATTATACTATTCAACCAACTAACTCAACCCCAGGGGCCCCACATCATCTTAAGCACACACACTACAACAGAATTAGGTTATAGGGACACATGTTTGGGACACTTTTGAGTAAGTGTCCCATTTATGCTAAAATATAAAGCCCAATCCAACCAACCAAAAATAAAAGATTACTCTACTCAACCCACCACACCCAGTCCATTTGGCCCGATTACATACAGAAAAGAAAAAAAAAAGAAAAATTAATTACCATCTTTTCTTCTCTCTTCACTCAATCCACTGAAATTTTAGACGAAGAGCCTTTCCTATCGTCCTCCTCCGCCACCGCAGCCAACGAGATAGAGTTTCGGCGGTTGCTAAATACTTAAATAAGTGTTGGTAAATTAGCATCACTCTTTTAGGTTATAGCGACACTCTTTAACTGTCACTATATACCTAGCGACCCTACATATAGCAACACTTTTTAAAAGTGTTGGTAATTTTAGCTAGCTGCACTTTTTTGATATGTACCTATATTTAAAAGTGTCGCTATAGACCGTTTTTGTTGTAGTGACATTTCTCAATCCAATGGCTAAAAAGCTAATAGCACCAATAACTTGAGCTAGAATTGAGCTAGAATACTTTTAGAAGTATCATTCCCTTGTTGCTTTTAGGTGTCTAGCTCTTGGATCTACTCCTTGATTACTAATAGCCCTTGGATCAAACACTATTCCACCTATCACCATCATCCCAACCTTACATTTCTCCATACAAGGGCTAAAAATTCAAAAGCACCAACCTCTTGATGCTTTTGAGAGTATTCTAGCTCAACTATATATATATATATATATATATAGAGCTAGGCTGGTATGCTATCGGTAGCACGGAGGGCTCCATGCTACCAAGTTGTTTTTGATGATGCGGCTTCCAAATAGACCATCGGCTCCGTCAGACTTGATCTACACTATTGAAAGTATTTGGAAACTAAATTTCATAATTTTTCGGCATTATTTGGCTAGTGATCAAAAGGTCTCAAAATTAACAATTTCAATGGTAGATATGATGCATTTGTGAATTTAATGGTATAAAACAATCCAAATTTAATGAGATTTTTATAGAAAATTCTTTTCACTATTTAGAGTAAGATCAGTACCTCTGATTTTAAATTCAAGTCTTTTATCGTTATTTTTTATGAGATTTTTATTTTTAGCCGTTCATTTTTAGACTACTCGTTTGATAGGTAAATGATGCCAAAAAATTATGAAATTTAGTTTCTAAATACTTTCAATAGTGTAGATCAAGTCTAACTGAGTCGATCGTTGATTTGGAAGCCGCATCATTGAAAACAACTTGGTAGCACGGAAGCTTCCATGCTACCGACAGTATACCAGCCTAGCTCTCTCTCTCTCTCTCTCTCTCTCTCTCTCTCTCTCTATATATATATATATATATAGNGAGGCGGGTCGATTTCGTAGAAACAAATAAAGCTAAAAAAAATAAAAAAGCAGTAGTTGATGCAATAAAAGTATAAGAATAAAAATTTAAAAAGAATTAAAAAATAAGAAAACTTATAAGAATAATAAATTATATTTATAGCAGTAGTAAAAGTTGAGGATTAAAATGTCATATGCTCTATAGTTCGAGTCTGAAATTACAACTAATTAAAGTTTTTGAGAACTAAAGCCTCACGTGCCTCATAGTTGTGAGTAAGAAAATATAACCCATTAAAATTCGAACTAAGTGTCGCGTATTATAGTTTGAGGATAAAAAATGTGATTTATTTTTTATATTTTAATTTTATTCCAAATAAAGACAGAATTGAATCGGTCGGTATTATTCAATTAGTAATTTTATTTGATAATAGAATATGTTAAACTATCTAATACATTTTAGAATTTCTAATTATTAAAATTCAAAGTCGACTAATCAAATTTTAGATATTCCAAAATATTTTAAATGTGAAATTGATTGCTCATCAGACTATAAATATGGTATTGAAGTTTGTTATTAAAATCAAAATAAAATGTATAAAATTTTTCTGAACTACAAATCATTTTGAATCAGCTATTTAACTTTTCAAAATTTGATTTTTACTATCTAACCTTTTAATATGTTAGATTTGAATAAGTAAATGATACTTTGACTTCAAATTTTGAATGGTTGTTTAGCCTTACAGATTTAGTTAGTATTTTATATAATTTTTCGCAACTAAATTTAAAAATAAGTAATTAACTTAAACTCCATCCACCTCTCCTTTATTTTTTAATATACAATCTATATCTAAGTGGTCAATTATAAAATTAAAGTTTATATTTAACATATACAATCTAAACTATTTAAAAGTATGTATAAATGATTATATATTTTAAAATTTTTATAATGAGAGAGAAAAATTAGATTAGATTAAACAAAAAGAGTTTGCTTCTCCAAAACAATAGAAAGAGGAAAACTTAAATTAAAAAAATAAAAAAGGGTTGGGCCCATCCCACCCCCACTCTGCTCGGTTAGGGCCTACACCCAGCCCCACGCCCACCCCCACCCCCACCCCCACTCCCCTTTCTGCTCTCTTTGCTCGCCATGTATAAAAACAAGGTCGGTGATTGATAAGCTTAGTCTGGGTCAGAATGACAAAGGTTAGCGAGACAAGTTTCATATTGCCTAGTGATCTTGGGCTGTGTGTGTTTAGGGCTGACGAAGACGTCAGGGTCTAAACGAGAGGAGTCTGGACACCCCAATAGTCCTATACTGGATGGGAATAGAATTGTCATTGGGTATATAAGAGGACTCCACCCTAATAATAATAATTGGGCTCGTGGTTTGTGCCCAACGAGTTATTATTGCTAGCGAGTCGGGTCGTTACAGATTGTTAATATCTTGTACATGGTGATTGGTTATATAGATCTGATATATCTGTGACATGTTGACATTCCTTCGGAAATCGTTGACTTGATTTGGTGGGACTTTGTTATGTAGTACTCTTTCAATTGGCCATTGAGCATATAACATCGATTGTCACAATTCGTAAGCATTTTCACATACACTTGCGGTCTAATCCTCTGAAATAGAGTGTTCTTTTTCAAAAGAGTTGTCCTATTTTCGATCCATGAGCCCTATGCGGACTATTGCTAGGGTCATACGCCAGTTAGAGCAGGCATGGTATAGCCTGATGTCTTTAGACCAATATGGCAGTTAATTGGATGTATTTGGCATTTCTATTCCAATTGACGTATAGTTGCTTTCTGTTTCTTATAACATGTTTTTTTTATAGTTGTTATTCCATTCCAATAATATTTCTATTTTTGTAGTTATATCTTGTGTATGCCTTGTGAGTACAACTTGCCTTTATTGGCTTGCAGCACCCAATAGAAAATCTTGTTTTGGTGTCTCATCCCTACTATTTTAGGTAGCATTGGCAGTGAAGTCAGTTCCTAGTTTCTATTAGGTTAGTTCTTGATTCAGATCACTTAATTAGTTTAGATCATATCCGTTGAGTAATAATAATGAAATGATGGTGGATTAAGTCTTTGGTTTTAATTGATTTTTATGCGGATTATTAGTTTTCTGTGATCATTTCCTTTTTAGTAGTTTAGTTGTCCTCCTTCTATATCTACTTGTTAGTAATTATTGTTGTACATCGGTATGGTTGTTTGTATGGTTGATGTTTGTATTCAGGTGCTACGCCGTGTATGTATAAGGAAGACTCTGTCTGTTTATTTAGGAGATTCTTTATCCACGTGGTGGATTTGTCCACATCCACGGGGTGTTTTCAAAGGTATTCTTTTTTAAAAAAATTATACGTTTTTTGCTGGCTTTACTGAAATGAGTTTAAAAAAACACCTGGGGGGTGACAATTTATTTGGCCGTGTTGAAAAAAATATAGATTATTATAGCCATTAATGTTATTTTTATGAAATTGTTCGGATTGTACGTGGATTGTTAAAATTTTTATTTAATTGTTATAATTGTCTTGTAATATAAGAAAGAAACGATGAATTATTCATCAAATTTTGTATTAACACGATAAATGATTCAATATCTATTATTTTTCTTGGCCAATTTGCATAAAAATCCACAAATCTTGGTCTGTAAGGACTGAGATTTTGACAGTGCAACTAAACTCTCTATTGATGATGTTTATGTGTGTAATTTAATTACATAAGTACTCGTCAAGTTACAGGAGAAAACGAGTTAGAACGGAGGAGTTACACGATCTTTATTTTTCACTTAAGTGAATAGTAACTTGGTTTTTTCGGTGAAGCCACGTTGTGAAGTTGGCTTCAGGCTCGTATCAGACTCCGTTCATAGCAGTCCAATAGCTCGTTTCGACCGGTTCAGCTATTCTGGAACTATTGGCACTGACGGATTTTGAGTTTGACGCACGGATTTCGAGAAAATCCAAAAATACATGTTTTATATGTATTTAGGTGTTATTTCTTGTTGGTGAAAGAAAGATTGGATTGTGTCGTGAATCCGTGGTTGATCGAGGTGAAACGAAATCGCAGCTTTGTTGTCTCCGTCGTGCTGATTTTACTGGTGCAATCCGTTCGCAAATCTGCAGACGGAATCTGCGGAGATTGCGCGTTGATCGAAGAGTGAGTCGGTAATGGCAACAACAAGGTAATTTCGCAAAAGTCGGAATATTTATATGTACCGTTTCGCGTAAGATCGCACTGTGAGGGTGTTCGCCCGTTTTTACACGCGTGTGAGGGACTCAGTAGTAAATACTGAGAATTTGGTGGACCTTTTGCAAATTGCACTTGGTATTTAAGTTTGTTCTAGGGTTTCACCTTGGAAAACCCTAACCCTGCTGCCCTAGCCGCTCCTGCTACTCCATCCCTCTTCCCTGACCTGATGGCACGCCCCCGGCCGCCGCCGACTAAGCCCGGCCGGCAGCTGGCGCGGAGCCACCT
>NW_017890592.1:12563-45049 GCF_001540865.1 Ananas comosus
GCCCAGAGACTGCCGCCACTCGCAGATCCTCGGCCAGTGCTCGCCGTGGCTCGGCGAGCATCCGCGCAACTGCCGCCGTAGCCTAGCGCCGCGTGAGCCTAGGCCAGATTGCTTGCCAGCCTGGGACAAGGTCGGGCCGAGCGAAGTTCCAAAGCGGCGTGCGCGCGCGCTGGTGAGACGGTCCGCCCGACGTCCACGGGCCCAGGCTCTCCCGCGAGCGCCCCGCTCTGCAGGCCGCCGCGCGCCGGCGGCAGCCCAGCGGCCCCCCCCACCTCCAGAAGTGGCGGGGCCGAGGCGAATCGCGCGCCATGCCTGCGTCGCCGCGCGTGGAACACACACACGAGGCATCCTCAGGCCTCAGAAAACCTTCAGCCGCGTATCTGTGAGCGTCGCGGCGCCCGCCATGCCCGCAGTTTGCGCGGAACGAGCTGAGCTTGCGGGCTAGCCTTAGCTCGACGGTTGCGCTTCGCGCGCCGTACTGTCGTAATGGAGTGTGAAGCGCCTGCTCGCTTCCGATCCCGACCAATCCTGGCCACCGCGCGCGCCAGCGTTCGCGGAAGCGGCCTGAGCGAAGCTTGCTCCGCAGCGACGAAAATAGGGTGTCTGTGGAGATGTTACTGTTCGAGCTTCCGAGCCTCCGTATTATACGGAAGGGAGACACGATGATCCTGGCAAGGTTGCTGATCATCGGTGCTCACCTTGTTTATGTACGGGGAAGGGCCGCGTCGCTTAATGAAATGTTTTTGCGGCGGTGTCACCCTGTGGAGCTTTTTTGGCTGTTGTTCGTGTATGGTGCGTGCGCCTTTTGTCGAGCAGATCTGAGGAATGTTCCGATGCTCGGAGGTGAGACACGTGACCGGGTCAGTGCTGATCACGAGTGTACACCATTACTTGCATCAGCAGTGTCTGGTTAGCTCCTGTATCGGTGACCGTTTTTTCCGTCAGGCGGGCGCTATTCGGCCGAAACCTTCGAGGTTGCTCCGCGTTTCCACAGCTAGAGACGTTGTTGCTCGGATATGAGCACGGGGCCACCGGTACGTCGAGAACTGTCGAGTACGTGTTCTGCGGACTTTGGAAGTCATCGGTTTGCTAAGTGAACGAGCCACAGTTGATCGCATCAAATTACATAAAATGATAGGATGGTAGGTTAATTAGAGGGACTTTTGTTGCATATTGTTGACCCTAGCGCACTGTGCGGATAGGTGTGTTGAGTGTGTTTGACTTGGACTGATTGTCGCATGATCCGGTTAGCTTTCCGGAAATCGAAGAGTCGATTTTCGTGTGCGTTTTCGAGAATTCGCCTAGAAAGAATGCGATTTCGGTTGGATTTTTTCGACGTGGTTTGGTGTCTTGTGTAGTGGTCCTGAGCCTTGTTGGTAGTACCATCATCATTTTGTAGTTCAGAGGTGATGATGGTGTGGAGGACGGTGGGTTCCGGGTGTCAAATAGAACTTCGGGAACCGAATTCATACAATATCGGTGATAATTGATGTAGTGTTGTTATCTTGTGTTGCTACAAAATCCAAATCGGAGTGTTCTGCGGAGCAGGGACTCGTGGCACGAGTCGAGTGAAGTTTCGGGACTTCATGGTCACGACGGTCACAAAGCGTCGGTGTGGTTTGTCGGGACTGTCGGCGAGTTCAGGTAATCGGTCGTTGGGAGATCGATCTTCGTGAATTGATTGTGGGACGTTGTGGATACTGTGGTTATTAGTTGTGGCGTTAGATACTAACCGGTGGACCTTGTTAGTAGGTCGGTCGAATTCTTTTGCAGTAGGGAGACGACGTAACATCTTTACAGTAGTGAGGTACTTCGAATTCGCCGTCGGATCTACAGTGGTGCAGCGTTGGTGATGGTTTTACCTTACTCTTATGTTTTTACTATCGCATACGTATATTGAGCTTGCATCAGTTTTTTATTCGTTATCAACTACCGTTGTTTGCGCGAATTGCTTAGTATTCCTGAGTAGGAGTTAGAGCAAGTTCTAAATTATATGGTATTGATTGACTAGTTGGTCTGTTGTTGGAGCAAAAAAATCCAGTATTCTGTTTTGACTTAGGTTGGTCGTGTTGATTGCATTCGCGTGGTCTGAATTGATCTACGGTGTTTGGTTGTTGGATTCCGTATTGTTGAACCTGGTTGGTCGTTGTTCGTAATCGTTCCCGATGACTATGAGGTCGGTGTCCCGGTTGAGGGGTTGGTTGTGGCTACTGTGGCGACGTATTCGGGTTCTATTGATTACTTGGGGACGTATTATCAGGTTCTTCTGTGGCTATATAGGTAGTTTGACATTAGGTTAGTCAGTGCTTATTATCCTTCCGGTAGGATGTTAGTGGTTCCCTCTTGTGACCTGAGCAGTCGGTTCTTGTGCTTGCTATTATAGTTTGATGACTATTGGTCGGGGTTTGCCCCGAGGGCGGTGATTGTGGTCTGGTTGCGACTTTGGCTTATTGATCATATCTTGCATTTGATCGCAAAGCATCGGTGCATGTTCGTACACGGGCGGTCTGATCACGCAGGGTGTTGTTTCCGGAGTGGATGTAATCCGACCCGTGAGCAGCGGTGTTTCTCTTTGTATGCTAGGGTTTACTGACAGTGCGAGCAGGTTGTGGCTTTTGCCTGGTCCTTAGACGACGGGCGGTTTCTAGATTCGGGTACTGTTGACTTACTTGTCGGTTGTTGACATAGTATAGTAGTGGTTGATGGCATTACATACTATGTAGTTCTTTTGTTACATATGTCTATTGCGACTATAGTATTAGTTCATGTAACACTCAGCCTGTTCATATTACCAAGTGCGAGTTGTATTTATTTCTGAATATATATGGTCTCTTTCATTCATTATTATCTACTGTATTTTATAGCTGACAAGTACTGTTGTTTAGCTCTTTCCTGATCCGGGTGAGATACTCTCGCTTCATCGCGCTTGGCGATGTACCCGGGAGAGGAGGAGACATGTTTATATGTTCTACCTCCCACTATTTATTTTTAGGGAAATTCGCGGTGCGGTAGGGTTTGAGACGGAGACGTGAGATCGTACGTACGCGTCGATAGAGCTTTGACCAGTTATTCGTTTAGTTTCTACCGACTAATATTCTGTTGATATAGCTTAAGATAATTTATATGGTTCAGTTTTTGGGTATTTCAGTTAACTATCATATTGATTGGTTTTATGAAATAATAAAAGGATTCGTGGTTTTTTTCGTTAATAAGGTATTTTCCCTCGTGTAAGCCATTTTTAAAGAATAAAGGTTTCCGTGTAGGAAACAGTTTTCAAAAGAATTTTCTGTGGATTTATGTTTAAATATTGAATGTATAACTGTGATGTGACTGGTGAATGAATGATTACATAGTCGTTTCTATATTCATTTGGTTGTGGTTGTACCTCGGTTACTTCTTGTATTTGTGCGACGCCGTGCAAATACAGGGGAGACTCTGTCCGCGTGAACAGTGGATTCCCTGTATTTGTAGCGGATCTTGCATTCCCTGGGGTTAGGTTTTAAAAAAAAAAAATTTTCCGCGGTGTTTTTAACCTAAAGGGACCCCGAGGCGTGACATGGTCTTTTGCAAAACTGGGGCGCTTTTTTCGATTTTGTAGATTCTGTCCGAATTTTCAGCAAACTGACCAAAATACCCTTATTATTTTTCTCTACCCACTTTCTTTTCTCTCATTCATTTATTATTTTCTCTCGCCGAAGAAGGTAGCAAAGGCAAAGGCGGAGGCGGAAACGGCCCGCCTTGCCTCTCACCTTCATGCCCTCGCCCTCACCCACGCACCCTCCCGCTTTTTCTCGCCTCCGACCCTGCCGAGGCCGCGCCGCAACTCTTTTTTTTTTTTCCCTCTCTGACCCTTCTCCATCGTCTCCGACGACAACACCTCTCTCACCTTCCACGCCCTTCTCGCCTTCTTCCTCTCCCTTCTCCTCCGCCGCATCCTATGACGACGCCTCTCCGCCGCCGACGACGCCGACGCCGCAGAGGTCACTGCTGCGCCGTAGCCTCAAAGCGGGGGCTCCTTAGCGGTGTCATCGCTTGCGCAGTGGCGTTGGCGGAGAGGCGTGGCAAAAAAAAATTGTAAAAGAAGGAAAAAGACAAAAATAAAGACAAAAAGTTATAGAAGAAAAAAGATGAAGATGAAATTGCATTAGAAAATAAAATTGCACTGTTTTAAAAGAACGTTGCACTATTATGGATGTAAGTTGCACTATGTGAGATGTAAACTGCACCCTTTAAGATGAAAGTTATATTCTTTAAACGAAAATTACACTATTTGATAGATATTTACACTGTTTCTCCTCTTATTGTACTCTATGTGATGTAAACTATATCCTTTAAGATGAAAATTACACTCTTTAAGGGCATGTTTGGTTCGCCGAAAGTGTAATATCGAAAGTGGTACTTTTAGAAAGTGACGTCTTATCGGTTGTTTGGTTTACGAAAGTGAATATAAAAAGTCACTTTACGAAAGTAGGCTGATAAAGTGAATTATAATTAAATCTCACTTTTTTGACTACGGCTCAAAAAATTCGGAAGTCACAGAAAGTGGAGAGCTTAGCTAAAAGATTATATTTGGTCTTAACTTTAATACTTAAATTTATTTTTAAAGTTCAATTTCGCTTTAAATTTGAATTAAAATTAAGATCACATTTTGAATTTTATTTGTAGTTTTGGCCTGCTGTTTAAGGGATCGCTGCGAGTTGGGTGACTAGTCAAGCGCTACTTCTAAAACGATATAGTTGGTCGTCCTGATCTCATCCAAGTTCTAGTCTAAAAAGGTGCTCTTAAATTTATGACTTTATATTTAAATTTAAAATTTAAAATTTATTTTTATTTAAATTTGAATTCTAGAATTTAAATTTAAATTTTAATCAAATTATTTTTAGTTAAGAATTTTAGTTTGAAATTTGACTTCAAATTGTTCCAACTATAAATTCAAATTATTAGTTAAAATTTGAATTTAAAATTTAAATTTTTAAGTTCAAATTTAAATTCAAATTTAAATTTGCTATTTACGTTTAATTTCAATAATGAGTTTTAGTCTGAATTTGAATTCGAATTATGAATTCAAATGTTCGATTTGAATTGTGATTTAAACTCATATTTTAATTTAAATTTAAATATTAATTTAAATTGTGAATTTGAATTCAAAATTTAATATCAAAGAGTAAATTAATATATGATTCAAATTTGAATAAATGTTCTAATTTTTGTGTTGAACTTTTATTTTAAAATTTAATTTTAGTTATAAGTTACTTAAATTTTAAATTCAAATTTAAATTAAATTTATGTCTTAAATTTTAATTATAAATTCAACTCAGATTTAAGTTTAAATTTAAATTTTAAAATATAACTTTGAATTCTAAATATTAATTTAAATTTAAATTTTTAATTTAAATTGCAAGTATAAGTCGTTTGTTTATATTTTCACCTTTTTATAAATACTTTAGTAATAAAAAAATTTAAAATTATAGTTTTAATTTTTTATTTTATAGCAACTAAACAATTGAACTTCGTTGACTTTCGAGCAACCAAACATGCCTTAAACGAAAGTTGTACTCTTTTGAGAGATATTTACATTATTTCTTCTTTTGTTGCACTCTTTGAGATGCAAATTGCACCCTTTAAGAGATATTTATACTGTTTCTTCTTTTGTTGCATTGTTTTTCCTCTTATTGCATTGTTTCTCCTCTTATTGCATTGTTTCTCCTCTTCTTCCTCCTCCTTCTTCCTCCCATCCTCATTCGCGTCCTCCTCCGCCACTAGTCGGCTCCAGCACGTTCCCGGCCACGTCCATCACGGGGAGTGCCGTGAGGGATGGGCCCCAGACCAGCCGGCAACTGCGTCGGGGGTGTGCTTCGGGCGTGAGCATGGGTGTGGGCTGGCATGGGCGCGCTCCTCCTGAGACTCGGGTGTGAGTTCGGCGGCGGCGACGGCGGCGCGAGGGGCGCTTGATGATGACGGCAGCGGAGAAGGTGGAGGAGAAAAAATGAGGAGGAGGGCGAGAAAACGAAGGGGAAGAAGGAGAAAGAAGAAGAGAATAAAAAATGGTGCAAATTTCACCCAAATAGTGCAACTGTCACGCCCCGGATTACTCGTTTTTCCGGGCATGCTAAGAGACCCGCCGTATACATAGGAATTTTTTCTGTATACGAAGCGATAGCTATACCTGTACCTGTAATCATACAATACCACAACCAGTAGTATAGAACTACTAAGAAGAAAAACATATATAAATAACATCGGTTCAACATACATACATAGTATCCTGATACAAAAACACTCGCTCCAGCGAGATACAACATCAGTATGTATAAGAACTAACCAAAACTAACACTACCTGTAGCGGGTATATCTCTAGCTCAGCAGCAAAACGGGAAGGGATCTAACTCGCGACTCCCTTTCTACGATCTGAATCTGCGGAAAAAGCAGCCGAAGAAGAGGGCTCTGCAAAAAGGATCCATAATTGGGTGTGAGAACTACTGCAAAAAGAAGTAGTCCTCAGTGGGTACCGCTACCGACCTCAATGGCTCACCCACTAAGTCTACAGAAGATATGCTCAATGATAGTAAGGAAACTAAAACAATGTACAGCTATATGCCACTATATTATCATGATCCAACACTAGCTATCTGTAGAAAATGCAATCTCTGACCCAATCTCACTAGGGACTGTGAACACACCCGTCCCGCCTGTCGAAGCGAACCCATATACTACCCCATGAGTAGCAGGTGGAGAAAACTCTCTAAGGACTGAATACACTCGTCGTGCCTGACTAGGCTACATCGTAGCTCAAGAGTAGCCGGTGGAGAAAACTCTCTAGGGACTGTGAATACACCCGTCTCGCATAACTAGGCTACATCGTAGCTTAAGAGTAGCCGATGGAGAAAACTCTTTAGAGACTGTGAATACACTCATCTCGCCTAAGTAGGCTACATCGTAGCTCAAGAGTAGCCGGTGGAGAAAATTCTGTAGAGACTGTGAATACACCCGTCTCGCCTAATTAGGCTACACCGTAGCTCAAGAGTAGCTGGTCCAAATACCAAGGTTCGACAGGACGGCAGTGACTCCACTCACGTCACAACCTCACTGAAGTTAGAGAAAGGCGTCACTAACCGCCTCACCCGGGCTGCCCAAACGGACCTACCCTGCTTGTATCCAGCTACGCTGTACACCACAACGGGGGTGGTCGGCTCAAGAACTGTCCAAACAGAAACTGCGACCTCATCGCATTGAAACCTCATTTCAGAATGGCATTGGTGGGCGTGACCCAACTGAGTTTACAAGTGTCTCTACCAAGTTCATTCAGGCTCTAACAAGCTGTAATCACTATCAAAGGGTCAAACTAGCCTAACAACCATAATCTACGTGCCTCCGGTACAATCTGATGCAAAAACAGCAATCTGGGTCCACCGTCAACCCGACGGCATCTGACAGCCCGGAACAGACTATACTCTACTGTAAAAATAATCTCGGCATTCCAGCACGAGCGTAATTCCATTCTACACTATTATGGATATCCATCGTCCACAACTGTGGCGATACAAACAAACTACGGCTCCTAAAACTAAATATAGTAGTTTTAGAAAATGACGGTATAGAATCGATAGTTTTCTCCTAAGTCAATTTTCAAGTCCAACATGTATAATTTATCTAAATCACTACTGTATGCTCCAAATTCAGATTTCAACTAGCATGCAAATCAACGAATTCGAGCTCAAATAACATGATATACAAAGACTAAAATTATACATACTGACATCAACTAGGCTTAGGAGAAAATCCGTGGAATCCGATAAGCATATCATTAATCCACCTCTAGCGCTTAATCCATGACGGCGAGAAGTCGCTGGAAAGCCCTGCCAAGCTCAGCCAGGACCCAGCAACAATCTTCCAATAGAAATACAACACAAGAATATCACAAATCCATCAATACTCTCAAATTTTAGCACTCAAGGTTAAATTCATCCAATTGCAATGTCAAACCCACCTTCCGATCTTCAATTCAGGTGAGGAAAAGACCCAAAACTAGTAGAGAGTGATGGAGAAACATTCTCTGGTCGAAAATCCAGCTTTCTCCAAGATTTAAACTAAGAAACCACCAAAAATCTAAATTTCAGCTCCAATACAGCAGCAGCTCAGTAAAATGCCAAATTGACTATACAAATCTCAATCAAATGCTGTCAAAATGGGCTCCACGAATTTTCCAAGAAGTTAGCTGACCACAAAACCAAGTTTCACAATAATCCGATCCTCCTACGTCACACACGAGCCAAAACGCCGAAGGTCGCTGCTGGAATTCTTCTGGAACTGCAATCCTCAAGGTAGAAATGAGC
The DNA here is from genome assembly GCF_001540865.1 of Ananas comosus. Lineage (NCBI taxonomy): Eukaryota > Viridiplantae > Streptophyta > Magnoliopsida > Poales > Bromeliaceae > Ananas > Ananas comosus. The sequence goes on from NW_017890592.1 coordinate 20,897, forward strand.
AAATTGGAGAGTTTGGAGGGCTAAAATGCAAAAATAGGGGCTTCTCTGTGAAAGAGGGTGAAAAACCTTCTCACTGGATCGATCATAAGCTTTTATAGGGAGGTGAATGGATAAGATAAGCCCTAGGGACAGAAAAGACTAACTTGCTGTTCCTGCAGAAACCGCCACTTTTGGGCGCCCGAAACCAACTTCTAGGCATCCGTATCCTCTAGGCTACATAAACACTCCTCTTTGGTTCCTCCGCCCGCGGTATGATGCGCCCGAAACCTAGTTCGATGGAACTCACCTACCACCATACACGTGTCAGCACAGTCAATATTCCCAAAGTGAACATTCAGACCCACTTCTGGGCGCCTGAAAATAGGATCCGAATTGGCTTCCAGTTTCAGTTCAGTTCAGCACTCAGTTCTGGGCGACCCAAACCATGTTCTGGGCGCCCGAAACTGGCAAAACTCCAGTTTTGCTTATTTGAGTGCGCCGAGTCCGTTTTTGCATCCATTTTGGGCAAAAACAACTCCGATTCAGTCCGACACTCTCCAGATGTGTCGACCAATTGCTAATACTGAAACCAATCTGATACCAAAACCCCCGGGACACTACAACAACGTTCGCCTAAAGAGTGTAACTCTCATCCCAAAGAGTGTAATTTCTGTCTCAAAGAGTATAACTTTTATATAAAATAGTGCAAAAATTATTTAAAACAATGTAATTTTATTTTAATAGTGCAATTTCTTCTTCTTCTTCATTCTTCTATGATTTTTAATCTTTCCTGTAGAAAAAAAATATTTTTTTATTTTTATTTTTTATTATTCTTATTTTTCTTCTCTCTATAATTTTTTTTTGATCACGACCTCTCTCTTACCCTCTATCGCAACCATCGCCCTTGCCGGAGTGTAACTATTTTTCTTTCCCTTCCTCGTCGGCGTTCTTTTGGACACCGAGAAGCACTTCATGTTTGTCACCGGCGACGGCGGTAGGGACGGCGGGTGGGGGGGGAGGGCGTGCGCGGGCGAGGGCGAGGGCATGAGGGTGAGAGGCAAGGCGGGCCGTTTCCGCCTCCGCCTCTGCGGACTTCTTCGGCGAGAAAAAAAAAAGAACGCGAGATTAAGAAAAAAAGGAAGAGAGAAAAAAGTATAAGGGATATTTTGGTAAGTTTGTTGAAAATTCGGACCAAATCTACAAAATTAGAAAATATGGTCCAGTTTTACAAAAGCTCAAAACTTGTGGATTTTTTATGCAAATTGGCTATTTTTCTTTCCACCGTATCTTTCTACCGTAGTGTTGAATTGGACGAAATAGGATCAGTTTGCTAATTAATATTTTTTAAAAAATATTTTGTAAATTATAAATTTTTAATTGTCAATTAAAAAAGGGAAAACTTCAAATACCCCTATGTGGTTTCACATTTTCTCACTTTAGTACCCTATAGTTTAAAGTGTATCAATTTAATTAGTGCCATATGGTTTTATTTTTATCTTTTTATTATTGATTCTACTAATTTTTTTCATTAAATCAGTGACAAAGTTAAAAGTAAAGGGTACTAAAGTGAATATTAGATAAATATAGGTGGGGTATCTGGAGTTTTTTGTGTATAATTTAACGAAATATTAACGAAGAAGCCGACGAAGAGATAAAAATGAAACCACAGGATACTAACCTGATATACTTTAAACCGCAGGGTACTAAAATGAGAAAGTACGAAATCACATAGAGGGTATTTGAAGTTTACCCATTAAAAGAAAGTGTGCCATTTTACTAGGTACAATGCGTATAGACATCCAAAATTTTATTCGAATCCAAATTCGAACGAATCAGATTTATTCGATGCTAAATGGATATTGTTTTGAATATGGATACAAAAAATAAAAATCCGACGGATATGGATTCGGATATGAATATTGATTTTATCCGACCCGAACCCAAACCTGAACCCGAATCCCAACCCGATCAGAACATGAATTTATTTTTCATTATATATAATATGCATATAAAAATTTGATATTATATTTAAATTTGTATTTTAAAAATTTAGATTTAATATAATATATTTTGAAATATTGACAAAAAAAATAATTGTTTCGGATTCGAATTTTGAATTTTTGGTCGGATTTGGATTTTGAATTTTTGGTGAGATTCGGATTCGTATTTGGATATGAATTTTTAAAATTCGTCCGATTTGAATTCGAGTTTAGATTTCGGATTTATGAGTTGGGTTCGGGTTGAGGTTTTTGAAACTCCGTCTGAATCCGATTCGTTCGCATCCCTCTTTGTAACATGCCTCCGTCGTGATCAACCGAAGGGTTGGAAAATCTAATCCTAGTTTTCCGCAGAAACGATTAAACTGGGGGCGAAAATAAAAATAAATTTTTTTTAAAAAAACCAATTATAATACTCGATTCCTGTTAGGAATCGCGGACCATCGACTGTATTATGTTTTCCAAACATCGCTCCTCGTCAATTTCTCCTTCAAATACATCTGACTTCCCAAAACCCCTGCATCGGACGGGCGATCCCAAGCCGGCGGACGACGCTCAAACCTCCTCTCCGCTTCGCTCGCGCTGTCTCTCCGCCTCCAATTAGCGATTTCCAGCTGCCCCAACCAAGCCGCGATGTCGGAACGCCCCAGGTAACTAGATTTGCAAATCCTTCATTGATCTCTTCTTTAAAATAAATATGTTTAGACGTGCTTCCCCAGATAATTGGATTTTCAAGTCCTTCATTGATCTCTTCTTTAAAATAAATTTGTTCACATCTCGTCAGCGTTTTTGTTCGCATTCATCTTTCTTTTTCTCTGTTCACTTATCATACGTTACCAGCTTTTGTCGTTGATCGATGGTAGGCTCTGATTTTCAATTTTTGTTAGTATTTGCATGGGCTAATAGTTAGTAAGTACTCTAGTATTTATATATATGTGTTAATCATCTGTATCTCTTGGTTTGGGGTCTGGAGATGATTACTCTATTATGCTACGGCTCTGCAGGATAGTTGTTTATATTTTTCATCATTGATAAAATAGCCAGCTTATGGTTAGAAAAATTATGATATGATTTCTTTCTGCTTTAGTATTGAAAAGTTTCGGCAATGGTACTTCACTTGAATGTGTCAGCCTATAGGACTTGATATTGTACCTGATTGGAACCAAGAACTAGACTTGCTTCCAAAAGGCGAATGATTGTAGTTTTTTTTTTTTTTTTTCATTGATTATATATTACATGAGCATAGAGACACTGGATCATTACTTGGTTCTTTCTTTCTTTCTTTCTAATAGTAACGTTCGCTTTGATAGAGATTAGTTTGCAACTTTCATGCACCACTCTGTTTTGTCAAATTGTTAAGCGATACGTTTGAATTCTATCGTGTAATTAACTTTTATTTTAATTTGAAATGCAACACTAGTGTTAGCTGTGGCGAAGTTTCAACAGATTCTTCTGAAGGGAAGACACATAAATTAGATTCAGACAAATCTGCACTTTGTCAAAAGTTGCCAGAAATCGAAAAACGAAAAGAGGTCAAGGAAGAGACGGAGGAGGAGGAGGAGAGGAGAGTTTATGAATATACTTCCGGTGAAGATGATGATTACGTCTGGCCAGACGGTAAGCGCAGGAGGACCCGAGAAGAGTGGGCTTTATACTACAAACAAATTAAGGAGAGCGAGGTATTTATTATTTATGTCGCTGTCTTCTTTTTGAGATTAAAATATATTTTTACTGTAGACTTTATTGATTCTTCAATAATCATTATTATATGTGGATCTTAGGGATTTGATGTTGATCCATCTCCGGACACGTTTGAATTTGGTCTTACGGCGCTAACAAATTTCGAAGATGAAAGTCTCATCAAATGTGCAAAACGAGCAATCGAGCACTTTAATGAGGAAAATGTATGTTTCAATTGTCTTTTCTTTTTCCGTCTTTTTTTTTTCCTGATAGAATATATTTTTAAATCTCTTTTATGATGTAGAATACCAGCCATGAGTTTGTGAAGATCGAGAAGACAACTTGTATCGTTGCAGCAGGATGTTCCTATAATATCACTTTTCTAGCCAAGGATTATAAGGTTGATGTTGAAGCTAGAGCTCAAACTTTTCAAGCTAAAGTCTGGCATGGACTATGCGGTGAAATTAGTGTTTCCTTTTGCCGGCTTAAACCGGTTCCAAGTTAGTTAGAAGTTATATTTTGATTTATTTATTACTATTTTGATTTAGAAGTGGGTGTATTTGGTTCTTGTCTAGGTACATAATATTTCGTCGATACTGATAGAAAATTGTTAAACTACTTTTTTTTTTAGCTAGTTTGCTGATTTGAATGCTGTTTTTGTCTGAACGATATTACATTAGCATACGAGTTTGATTCTTTTTTTTTTTTTTTTTTTTTTTTTACGCTTGTTAATTTTACTCTCTTAAACTTTCATTTGTGTTGGGATGATGATCTGGAATGCCAGTTATGTTTGGAATCCTTTCATCCTATATTTCCATATTTTAGAAACAAATTTCCAATCCATCTTTCACAAAATATTTCCCCTAGTTCGTTGATGTGGGATGGTGGAAGGAGGGGCTCTTTCAATGTTCAATTTCCGAATAAGCTGGATTATTCACTTTGAAGTAGTTAAACGGATTAGCTGTTTTATAGAGTCAACTTCTATGCATGTTGTGTTTACTATAAATAAAATCAAAACAGCGGTTTCCTTCAATTTATTATTTCTACCGAGTTATTAGCCGCAGGCTGGGGGCTTTTTTTGCAAATAGCCCCCTTACAAATTTTTTTTTTTAAATTGGCCCTGTCAAAAATTTATTTGCAAAAATGGCCCTGGCCCCGCCACGTAAGCGCCACGTCAGCGCCACGCGGGCGGGGCTGGGCCAGATTGTTAAGTTGAACACGGTGAACCATTCACCGTGTTCAATACAAAGTTTTTGTATTGGACACGGTGAATCATTCACCGTGTCCAATACAAATAATTGGACACGGTGAATGGTTCACCGTGTCTAATACAAATACCTCCAACTTAGTCATTGTTGGGGTATTTGTATTGGACACGGTGAACCATTCACCGTGTCCAATACAAAAATTTTATATTGAACACGGTGAATGGTTCACCGTGTTCAACTTAAACACCTGGGCCCGCCCTGCCCGCGTGGCGCTGACGTGGCGCTGGCGTGGCAGGGGCAGGGCCATTTTTGCAAATAATTTTTGGACGGGGCTATTTTTGCAAATAAAATTTGCCAGGGGGCTATTTACAAAAAAAGCCCGCAGGCTGGTAAAACCTAAATTCTGGAAAGAGGTTTTAAGACCTCCAAATTATAAGTAGTGATTTTATTCTGCCACAAGATAAAAATAGAGTTTTTAAAACCTCTTTTGGTAATTGGTAGTAGTGCTTCAATATGTCTTTAAAAATCGCTCACTGAGAATATAGTTTGTTATGCGGTACATAATAATTCAGTCCTTCCCTTAATATTTTTAAGCAAGAAGTTAAGCCAGAAGTTGCGATGGGACTTCTTCTGGAAAGGACGGGACTTCTTCTGGTCGCTTGGTGTGTTTTGTGTGGTGCTTTTTTGGAGACTGTAGATCACTTGCTAGTGGGATGCGTCTTTAGTAAATTTTTATTTATTTCGAACCTCGACGCGTTTCTCCTATCCCCATTATGTGTGGACGTCAATATAGTCTGGGAGAAGCTACTGGAGAGAGGGGAAGCCCTGAAGTCGCAAGTACTGGTGGCAGCAACGTGGTGGACGATTTGGCGCGAAAGAAATAATGTTATTTTTAGAAATCTAGATGCCGATGCTATCGTTTCTGTTCAACGCATTGGGATACTGGCAAAGGAGTGGGCTGAGTTTTGTAGAGCTGGGTGATATCCGCTTTATTTGAGTGTTTGATTCGACGTTTGTAGTTGGTTTTTATTCACTTGTTTATTTATTTTTTTACTTTTTATTTTCAGAGGCCCTTGCTGCCTCATTTTATGTAGCCAAATTCATTGACTAAATGAATGAAGCAAGCAGTGTGCTACCTTTCTCTCAAAAAACAGAAAAAAGAAAAAAAAAGAAGTTAAGCCAGAAGGATAGCCAGAAGTTGCGACGGGACTTCTTCTGGAAAGGATGAGCGAGCTACACTAGGGGTGCCTACTTGGTCGGTTGGAAAAACGTGTGTAGAAGTAGGGAGGACGGAGGTTTAGGTGTTAAAGATCTCGCCACAATGAATTACGTTCTTCTAACTAAATGGTGGTGGCCTTTTTTCACGGAGAGGGGACTACTATGGAATAACCTGAACAAAAGCTTATATTACAAAAGAAGGCGACCACTGTATGAAGGAAGGTCTTTCCGACCTGCCTCACAATGGTGGAAAAATGTGTTAGAGCTGAAGGAAATCTTTAAGAGCGGAGTGAGCTATAGTTTGGGAGATGGACAACTCATTGACTTTTGGTCTGATAGATGGTGTGGCGATGCGTCCCTGAAGTCTTACTTCCCCGATATCTATGCCAGTGTTGACCTCAAAGAGGTCCAAGTCTGTGAATGTTTCTCTACAGCTGGATGGAGGTGGAGAAAGATTTTGAGAGGTGTGAGAAGAAATCTATACTGTAGCGAATAGAGCATTAGAGACCTGAAGAACACCCTTGCAAATTGACGAATTGAAAACCAACTTGATGTTATCCGCTGGCGTTGGAATACAGGAGATAGGTTCTCGGTCAAATCCATGTACCCGTTTAGCAGGAGTGGGGGTGTCAGCGATGTCGTAACACCCGCTATTTGGAGACTCAAAATCCCGACTAAAGTTAAAATTTTTCTCTGGTTAGCCCTAAAAAGGAGATTGCCTACAGCGGACAATCTACTTAAAAAAGGATGGTCCGGGAACCACTGGTGTGTTTTGTGTGGTGCTTTTTAGGAGACTGTAGATCACTTGCTAATGGGACGCGTCTTTAGTAAATTTTTATTTATTTCGAACCTCGATGCGTTTCTCCTATCCCCATTATGTGTGGATGTCAATATTGTCTGGGAGAAGCTACTGGAGAGAGGGGACGCCCTGAAGTCGCAAGTACTGGCGGCATCAACGTGGTGGACGATTTGGCGCGAAAGAAATAATATTATTTTTAGAAATCTAGATGCCGACGCTATCGTTTCTGTGCAACGCATTGGGATACTGGCAAAGGAGTGGGCTGAGTTTTGTAGAGCTGGGTGATATCCGCTTTATTTGAGTGTTTGATTCGACGTTTGTAGTTGGTTTTTATTCACTTGTTTATTTATTTTTTTACATTTTTTCTTCAGAGGCCCTTGCTACCTCACTCTATGTAGTCAAATTCTTTGACTAAATGAATGAAACAGGTAGCGTCGTAGCGTGCTACCTTTCTCTCTCTCTAAAAAAAAAAGAAGTTAAGCCAGAAGGATATCAAGAGAAAAAAAGAGAGTTTTCCTGCGTGAGTGTAGAGTGCACTAGGAGTGTAAACGAGCCGAACACGAGCGAGCTGGGGTCAGCTCGTGTTCGGTCTTAATCAAGGGAAGAGCCGAACACGAGTTGGCTCGTTAAAGTATCGAGTCAAAAATTCAGCTCGTGTTCGGCTCGTTAATAAACGAGCCAAAACGAGCTGGCTCACGAGCTGGCCAACGAAATAAGTTAAAAAGATAGATCAAATATATATAAAAATAAATTTATAAAATTCTATCAATTAGACTTTAATTTAATAGTTGAAACTGTACATATAAATGAATTTTTTTATAATTGAGCTCGCCTTAATATTTTTATTTGCTAAAAATTAAATAATAAAATATATATATTATATAAATTATTTATTATATATATAAATATAAATAAATAAATTATATAAAATAATAAATATATGTATTCGAGCTGTTTTCGAGCCAAACACGACGAGCTGACCCCAGCTCGTGTTCGGCTCGTTTAATAAACGAGCCGAAAAATTCGGCTCTGTCGCGCTCGTTTACTAAAACAGGCGAGTCAATCTCGAGCTCATTTCGAGCCGAACACGAGCTAGCTCGCGAACAAACGCGAGCTAGATTGCCATCCCTAGAGTGTACAAGAATTTTCGTAGTTGTGCTTTTGTCGCCGCCTCTCACTGTCGCCGCCTCTCACTCCAAATATGAAATTTACAATCATACATCCATGCACCAAAACACTAATCATTATTTAGTTTATATTATATTTTAAACCTTACTTGCCTAATATGTTATATAGGACTAGTCTACTATACTATTAACATATGTTATAGCCTAACTCAAATTTAAATAGTTTCTACCAACAATAACTATATAGTTATATTTTCTTTTATATATGTATTGAATACTTTTGGACAATTTGTATAAAAAATTCACAAATTTTGAGTTTTTGCAAAATTGGGCCGCCTTTTTCGATTTTGTAGATTTGGTCCGAATTTTTAGTAAAGTGACCAAAAAACCTTATTACTTTTTCTCTCTCCTTTTTTTTTCTCACATTTATTTTTTTTTCTCTCTCTGAAAAAGGCAGCGGAGACAGAGACTGAGGCGGAGGAGAAAATGGCCTTCTTCGCCTCCGACCCCGCCGAGACTGCGCCATGATTCTTTTTTCTTTTTCCCTCTTTGACCTTCCTCCACTATCTCCGATGACGACGCCTCCCTCTGCCTCTCCGCCTTTGCATGCCCTTCTCGCCCTCTCCCTCTCCCTCCTCTCCGCTTCCTCCGTTGCCTTCGTCGACAACGCCTCTCCGCCTCTGCTAACGCCGACGTCGCAGAGGTCTCGCTGCGGCGCCGCAGCCTCGGAGCGGGAGGTCCTTAGCGACGGCGTCGCCGGCGTCGTGGCTGTTGGCGGAGAGGTGTGATTAAAAAAAATTGTAGAAGAAGGAAGAAGAAAAAAATAAAGATAAAAAATTATAGAAGAAAAAAGATTAAGATAAAATTGCACTGTTAAAATAAAATTACGTTATTTAAAAAATTTTGTGCACTATTTTAAATAAAAATTGCTCTTTGATACAGAAATTATACTCTTTGGGATCAGATTTACACTTTTTAGCTCTTTAGGTGAAATTTACACAATTTCTCTTTTCCTTCTTCTTCCTCCAATTTACACTATTTTTCTTTCTCTTCCTCTTTTTCGTCTTCTTCCTCTTCTTCTTTTCCTTCCACTTTTCCCCTCCACGTCATCATCCCCGACCTCTCGCTGCTCCGGTCCTCTCCTGCTGCCGCCGTTGAGCGGGTGGTGGAGAACTACGTCTCGGCGCTATCCGCCGCTGCCTCCACCATGGACGCGACCCGTCCTTTGGATATTTATGTAAGTGGCTAAATCGCCGTCGAGACTAGAAATAATTTAAATTTAATACTAAAAATTATTCCAATTTATTTATTAAAAACTTGGTCAGGATCATAGTCCCCAATTTAACAAATCCAATTGACAAAGTAAAGATACAGAGCACAATAGCATGTGATTTGCTTCACATGCATGCATATCTAGTATACACACACTGTCACACACATTTCACACACATTTAATTTCTTCTTCATTCATCTTCTTATGCTTATTATATATTGTATCATTCAAAAGAAATATATATTTCTCAGTGTATCTGGGCCCATACGCCCTCACTTGGAATCCCGTTATGCACCACAAACACCATATAATACCCCGGTGGCGCCAGCGTCGCCGTTGCCGGCACCGTCGCGACCACCTCGTAAACCTCCGCCATGCCTCCCACCGCTGTCGGCTTCGTCATCTCCAAAATCAGCATCTCTGGTTCATCGAGAATGAATGCGTCGTGAATGCTGGCGACGCCATCGTGACCGACACGACGTTCATCGATAGTCGACCTATGTGGAACTGCAGAGGGAACGGCCTCTCGTAGTTTAAAAGGAGTAGGGTCGAAATGATGCTAGGCCGCAAGGCCGCGAAGGCGGGGTTGAGGTACTCCGGCGAGAAGGCCTCGAGGCTGAGCTCCGTTGGGTATTGGACGTTCGAGAAGACGTAGTGCTCGTGCGGGTTGCTCCCACCGACGAGCATCCGGCCGTCGCGGAGCAGCACCGCTGTCGAGTGGTACAGCCGGGGGACCGTCCCCTGGGTTTGCACCGCAAATCCCTGTCGTCAAATGAGACCGAGGGTGTTGTATTCCTGGCAATAGCAATGTTTGCAATAACAATCGCAATAGCATTAGCAATAGCATCACCAGATAAACTCTGCCCACATGTTTCACTCTCCAGTCGCCCTCTCCACCCATCCTTGACCATCCCTTCATTTATTATTATTCCTCCTCATGGTTGTCGCCAAACGGGTGGTGAAGACGTAGTCTGCCACCACTCGCTCGGCGGCGGCGGCGGCGGCGGCGGGGGGGGGGGGGTCGGGGACAATGATATGGAGGGAAAAAGTGGAGGGGAAGGAGGAGGAGGAGGAGGAGGAGGAAGAAGAGAAAGAGAAAGAAACATAGTGTAAATTGGTGGAAGTATGAAGAAAAGAGTAATAGTATAAATTTCACCTAAATAGTGCAACTTTGTGCTAGAGAGTGTAAATATGATCCCAAAGAGTGTAATTTCTGTCTCAAAGAGTGCAACTTTCATTTAAAATAGTGCAATTTTTTTTTAAAATAGTGTAATTTTATTTTAACAGTGTAGTTTTATATTCATCTTCTTTCTTCTATAATTTTTTTTAATTTGTTTTTCTTCTTCCTTTTTCTACAATTTTTTTGGTCATGCCTCTCCGCCAACGACCACGACGTCGGCGACGATGCTACTAAGGACCCCTCGCTCCGAGGCTGCGGCGCTGTAGCGACCTCCGCGGAGTCGGCGTCGGCGTCGGCGTCGGCGGAGAGGCGTCGTTGTTAGAGGCGGTGGACGAGGCGGAGGAGGGAAAGAGAGTGCGCGAAGGGCGGGGAAGGGCGAGAGAGGGCGAGAGAGGTGTCGTCGTCGGAGATGGTGGAGGAGGGTCGGAAAGGGAAAAAAAAATGGTTGCGTTGCGGCCTCGGCGGGGTCGGAGGAAAGGAAGGTGGGGGGGTGTGCGAGCGAGGGTGAGGGTATGAGGATGAGAGGCGAGGTGGGACGTTTCCTCCTTAGGCTCTGCCTTTGCTGTCTTCTTCGGAGAGGAAAAAAATGAACGAGAGAAAAAAAAGGAGAGAAAAAGTAATAAGGGTATTTTGGTCAGTTTGCTGAAAATTCGGACCAAATCTGCAAAATTAAAAAAGGTGGCCCATTTTTGCAAAAGCTCAAAATTTGTGAATTTTTTATGCAAATTGGCCAATATTTTTATATTTTTCAAACTCTAACGAACCCAAAATTCAGGTTTGTATTTAAACTAAAAGTATTAAAATTTAATTCACGTTTAATTCAAAATTTAAAATTTACTTTTTGTCCACTTTAATTAAAATTTATTAATTACTATTTAGTATCATAAAGAGATGGGTTAATTGCATATAGCTCTCAATATAAAGGCATTATCTCTGTAGGGCAAACTGCGAGGTTTTCACGGATCACTAGAGCTAGAAGCAGGCTTTAGCTGAGGTGTCCTTCATGATTGTTAGATAGGAATGCTTAGTGGAGGAGTTCCGTCACTTGGAGATAGAGGTTATCCCCACGGGAGCCACGACCTAGTTGATGACCTTGGTAATGTAGCCCATCTTGATGGAGCGGATCGCGCTTGCATAGCAGACGGATCTGTACTTGTAGAAGGTGCTGGCGGATGTCGAGTAGCAGGGGGGACTTCTCTATCTACTCTGATGGCTTTTTGCGCTTAGGCACCGATGGTGTGCCTAGCAACTCAGAGTTGAGGAAAGACTTACGATCCGAGGCACAATGGTCCCCGTACATCGTTCATCTCGGTGGAGCCAAGCTGTGTCATGACCTAATGTTTAGTGGCTCGAGATGAAGTTGGATGTAGCATAGCACATGGCGCAGTGCTTAGTCTGTCAGCAGGTGAAGGACAAGCACCGGCGACTGACAGGAAAGAGAAGGGTGGCAATGTGAGAGGGAGAGAGGGAGATGGTGGCTGTGGAGGTGGTTGGCCGGCGCACGAGGGTGAGGGAGGGGATGCTGCTGGCTCAGGTTTGGAGGAGGCTGTAGCTAGGGTTAGGGTTAGGGATCAAAGAAGCCCTAGATGGCCATATTTATACAAAATGCCATTTTGCGCGAAAGTCCTCCGATTCCCACTATTTCATGCTAAGTCCCTCACAGCGCGTGTTAAACACGCGCATGCACCTCCAAGTGCAATTTCACGCAATTCAGTACATAAAATATAGGTTCTCTTGCGAAAATTCCAATTTGTCCACTTTGACCCTTCCTCGAAGGTCGCGCGATATCAAGAGATCCGTCCATCGGATTTGCGAACGGACTGCACTAGTGCTTCTGGCACTACCGAATCATCGAGATTACGATTTTGCTTTGCCCGAAATGGTCGCATCAGCACTAGACTTGTTATATCTGTTCATTTTTGTCGTTATATCTCTTGTTTGCCGGTAAGTACAACTTGCTTTTATTGGTTTGCAGTACCTACTGGAAAATCTTGTTTTGGTTTCTCACCCCCACTCTTTTCAGGTAGCATCAGCAGTGAAGGTCGGGATGGTGCGTGAGTATGGTACTAGATAACTGTGTTCCGGATTGGTCCCTCGTTGACTATCATATTTCCTATACTTAGGTGAGTTCTCGATTTCTATTAGATTAGTTCTTGATTCAGATCTCTTAATCAGTTTAGTTTATATCTGCTGAGTAATAATAATGAAATGATGGTGGATTAAGTCTTTGGTTTTAATTGATTCTTATGCGGATTATTAGTTTTCCGTGATCATCTCCTTTTTAGCAGTTTAGTTTTCCTCCTTCTATATTTACTTGTTAGTAATTATTGTTGTACATCTGTGTGGTTATTTGTGCGGTTGATGTTTGTAATTAGGTGCTATGCCGTGCATGTATAGAAAAGACTTTGTCCATTTATTCAGGGGATTCTTTGTACACGTGACGGATTTGTGCGCATCCATTGAGTGTTTTCAAAGGCATTTTTTTTTAAAAAAAATCTATACATTTTTCACTAGCTTTTACTAAAATGGATTTTTAAAAAAATCTTGAGGGTGACAAATTATTTGGCCGTGTTAAAAAATTTTAGATTATTACCGTCATTAGTGTTATTTTTTTGAAATTGTTAGGATTGTATGTGGGTTGTTGAAATTTTTATTTAATTGTTATAATTGTCTTGCAATATAAGAAAGAAACGATAGTGTTGGAGTCGAAATTCCCGACCCTTGACCTAGTCAACGATCTCCTTCGGGAAGTGCGTCGGGATACGAGACGGCTGCGAAATATGACCCTCAAAGTTTGCGCCCTTCGACAGATCAAGCGATTCGGCTGACGAGGGATCGAGTCAGCCGGGTTCGAAAACCACTACTATAGAATCGGTTCGGCTGGAGGAGCCGAATGTATGAACTGTGCAGGGATCAATGTCGGCAGAAGAGCCGAATGGAAAAAGTATACAGTAACTGGTTGGCTGAAAGAGCCGAATAAATGAAATACACAATGACTGGTCGGGTGAAAGAGCCGAATGCCTTTATATAATAATAAAAAGAGTGTGCCCGGAGGGCATACAGACTCAGAAATATAGTTTACAACAGAGTGATGCCCGTGGGGCAGACAGACTCTGCAAATGTAGTCTACAACGGAGTGGTGCCCGTGGGGCAGACAGACTCCAGGGTTCTACTTAGCGAACTACTTCTAGGAAAGCAGTAAATGCGGAAAAGAAAAAGATTACATTTAGACTACTCTTAGAAAAGCGATAAAATGCAGAGGAAATAAGGGTGGTCTTTTGTGCGCAGGGGCAAAGACCCCTATTGCAGGCTTCAAAGTTACTATTTATAGCCCACATTATTAGTTGGTTGAAAGTAGTTGGGGGAAGTGGTTGTAACCATGATCGTGGAAGTTATACTAACTCCTCATGGAAGTTACGCTAATTTCTCATGGAAGTTACGCCCCAATCTTCAACCGTTCCTGCCTTCTTGTCCTTCAGGCGCCTTATTGCCGACTTCTGGTATACTACGTGTCCTTATTGGCTCATATGTGGGTTAGGTCGGCTCAATTTTGGTATCAACAATGCCCCCACAATAGTCTTTCAAATGAACATTCGGATGACTATTGGTACCAAATCGACTGTTCAAAAGCACAGTCGAGACCCAAGCTTTAGTTTCGCTGGTCTTGGTCGGCTTTAGAAAAACGACGCTTTATCATCCCAGCCACATATATCTTGGCTTCATTAGCCAATTCTTTACTTTTATTCGATTAGTTCGGCTCTTCTTGAACCGAATATTTTTCTATCAAGAAATTCTTCTTAAAGAAAGTGGCTATATCTCGGCTTCATCAGCCGATTCTTCACTTTCACTCGATTGGCTCGGCTCTTCTTGAACCGACTGTTCTTCTAGCAAGGATTTCTCCTTGCCTTTGCTTTGATTTTTATATCGGTTGCATTGCAGCCGATCGTCCTCACTTTTCTTCTGAAATTGCTCGTATTGGGCAACTCGAACACCTAGATCAAATAGGTTAGAAAAATACTTATCTTCAAAATGGTCTTTTATCTTAAAATGCAGACCATTTAACGCCATTTTGGCGAACTCTGATTCCGGCATTCTCATAAAGCACTGGGTTTTGGCTATTTTGAAACGGTCCAAATACTCTTCGACCGTTTCACCTGACACTTGTCGGTATAAAGCCAAGTCGGCGACCGATAATTGTGGCTCTGATCTATAGAATCGCTCATGAAATTTTCTTTCCAATTCGTCCCAATCTTGGACGGAATTGGCTGATAAACTTGTATACCAAGTAAACGCCGTTTTAGTTAACGACGTGTTAAATAATCGAAGTTTCAAAAATGAGTCAGCGGCCGCTTCTCTACATTGGGCCGTGAACCGGGCTATATGCTCGACTGTATTCTCGGTCTCATCGCCCGAGAACTTGTCGAACTTCGGCATTTTCCAATTTGCCGGATACGGATGCTCTATATTTATGTTTGCTGGATACGGGGATCGAAAAGCAGGCCGCATAGCCGGCCTGGCCCCTACTTCGAAGGTATTCTGAATGACTTCCTCAATCTGAGCATACAGCGGAGCTTGTGCTTGAGCCGAATTTGGCCCTTGAGGAACTCCAGAATTCTGTATTACAGGGTTCGCTCTTTGCATATTATTAGGGGCCTGCCCCCCAGCCCTAATCCCTACATTTTGGGGCTGATAAGCTGGTAAAGGAGGTAAACCCGATGCAATCTCCGACTCAGGGTAGGTGTTTATATTCGCCGGCCTGTAAGCAACCTGGAAAGGTGCCATTTGCGGTTGCTCCTGTGAAACCACTGGCGTGACGGAATTTTGTTGCACCGGCACATTTAGGGGCCCTTGTTGCCCCCCATAAGGTTGCTCGTTTCGGGTAAATAATTGTCTGATTCGACCAATATTTTCATTATAGGCCGTGATAGCGGCCAGCACTGCGTCTAGTCGAGCGGTACTTTGATGGATATTTTGATCTAAAGTTTGCAGGACTCGGCTCATCTGGCCGAGTGCCTGAGTTAGACTCGGCTCTTGATGAGCCGACTGTCCAATAGTTTCTCCTTCAACTGGCAAAACTGCTTGACAGTCGCCAGCATTGTCTGAATCACTAGGTTGATCACTCCCAGAATTTCTAGGAATGGCCCTATTACGTAGATTTATGGCGTTATCATCAGCCATAATCTTGAAAATAGAGTCCCACCGGGCGTCCCAAAATTTGTTGGAGCTGAAATTCCCCGACCCTTGACCCGGTCAACGATCCTCCTCTGGGAGCGCGTCGGGATGCGAGACGGCTGCGAATAGTGACCCTCGAAGTTTGCGCCCTTCGACATATCAAGCGATTCGGCTGACGAGAGATCGAGTCAGCAGGGTTCGAAAACCACTACTGTAGAATCGGTTCGGCTGGAGGAGCCGAATGTATGAACTGTGCAGGGATCAATGTCAGCAGAAGAGCCGAATGGAAAAAGTATACAGTAACTGGTCGGCTGAAAGAGCCGAATAAATGAAATACACAATGACTGGTCGGCTGAAAGAGCCGAATGCCTTTATATAATAATAAAAAGAGTGTGCCCAGAGGGCATACAGACTCAGAAATATAGTTTACAACAGAGTGATGCCCGTGGGGCAGACAGACTCTGCAAATGTAGTCTACAACGAAGTGGTGCCCATGGGGCAGACAGACTCCAGGGTTCTACTTAGCGAACTACTCTTAGGAAAGCAGTAAATGCGGAAAAGAAAAAGATTACATTTAGACTACTCTTAGAACAGCGATAAAATGCAGAGGAAACAAGGGTGGTCTTTTGTGCGCAGGGGCAAAGACCCCTATTGCAGGCTTCAAAGTTACTATTTATAGCCCACATTATTAGTTGGTTGAAAGTAGTTGGGGGAAGTGGTTGTAATCATGATCGTGGAAGTTATACTAACTCCTCATGTAAGTTACGCTAATTTCTCATGAAAGTTACGCCCCAATTTTCAACCGTTCCCGCCTTCTTGTCCTTCAGGCGCCTTATTGCCGACTCCTGGTGTACCACGTGTCCTTATTGGCTCATACATGGGTTAGGTCGGCTCAATTTTGGTATCAACAGATAGATTATTCATCAATTTTTGTATTAATACGGCGAATGATTCAATATTTTTTATTTTTCTTCCTACCATGTCTTTCCAGTGTAGTGTTGACTTGGACAAAATAGGATTAGTTTGCTAATTAACATTTTTTAAAAAATTACTTTGCAAATTATAAATTTTTAAGCATCAATTAAAAAAAGAGTCCCTTTTAACTAGGGATGTCAACGGGTATGGACATCCGAAATTTTTTCCGAACTTGAATCCAAACGGAGCGGATTTATTCAATGCTAAACGGATGTGGTTTCGGATATGGATATAAAAAATAAAAATTCGACGGATATGGACTCGGATATGAATATTGATTGTATCCAACCCGAACCCGAATTCGGCCGGAACTTGAATTTATTTTACATTATATATAATATGTATGTAAAAATTTAATATTATATTTAAATTTGTATTTTAAAAATTTAGATTTAATGTAATATATTTTGAAATATCGAAAAGAGAAATAATTGTTTGAGATTCAAATTTTCGGGTTTAGATTTTAGATTTTTGGTTGGGTTCGAATTTGAGTATGAATTTTTAAAATCCTTAGATTCAAATTTCGGATTTCGGATTTGTAGTCGGGTTGGAGTTGGAGTTTTTAAAAGTCGGTCCCGAATCCGGTCTGTTGACCTCCCTACTTTTAACATGCCTCCATCGTGATCAACCGAAGGAAGCAATTTCAGTGCAAAATCTAATCCTAGATTTCCGCGGAAACGGTTAGTGGGGCCGGAACCAAAACAAATCAGTTGTAATAGTCGATTCCTAGGAATCGCGGACCATTGCCTTTATTATTTTGTTTTCCAAACATCGCTTCTTGTCAATTTCTCCTTTAAAATACCTCCGACTTCCCAAAACCCCTGCTTCGGTCGGGCGATCTCAAGCCGGCGGACGACCCTCAAACCTCCTCTCTCTCTCTCTCCCCGTCTGTCTGCCTCGCTCTATCTCCCCTTCGCTCGCTCTATCTCTCCGCCTCAAATCAGCGATTTTCGACTGCCCCAACCAAGCTGCAATGTCGGAATGCCCCAGGTAACTAGATCTGCAAGTCCTTCATTGATCTCTTTTTTAAAATAAATTTGTTTAGACGTGTTGTCCCAGATAATTGGATTTTCCAAGTAACCTTCATTGATCTCTTCTTTGACATTTGTTCAGATCTCGTCAGCGTTTTTGTTCGCATTCATCTTTGTTTTTCTCTGTTCACTTATCATATGTTACCAGGTTTTGTCGTTGATCGATGGTAGGCCCTGATATTCAATTTTTGTTAGTATTTGCATGCGCTAATAGTTAGTAAGTATTCGAGTATTTATATATATGTGTTAATCATCGGTATCTCTTGGTTTGGGGTCTGGAGATGATTACTCTTATTATGCTACGGCTCTGCAGGATAGTTGTTTATATTTTTCATCATTGCCGTGATAAAATAGCTAGCTTATGGTTAAAAAAAAAAAATGATATCGTTCTGCTTTAGTATTGAAAAATTTCGGCAACGGTACTTCACTTGGTTCATGTCAGCCTCTATAGGACTTGATATTGTACCTGATTGGAACCAAGTACTAGACTTATTTCCAAAAGGCGAATGATTGTAGTTTTTTTTTTTTTCATTGATTATATTACATGAGCATAGAGACAATGGATCATTGCTTGGTTCTTTCTTTCTTTCTAATAGTAATGTTGGCTTTGATAGAGATTAGTTTACAACTTTCACGCACCACTCTGTTTTGTCAAATTGTTAAGCGATACGTTCGAATTCTATTGTGTAATTAACTTTTATTTCAATTTGAAATGCAACACTAGTGTTAGCTGTGGCGAAGTTTCAACAAATTCTTCTGAAGAGAAGACACTGAAATTAGAATCAGACAAATTTGCACTTTGTCAAAAGTTGCCAGAAATTGAGAAAAGAAAAGAGGTCAGGGAAGAGACAGAGGAGGAGGAGAGGAGGAGGAGAGTTTATGAATATACTTCTGGTGAAGATGATGATTACGTTCGGCCAGACGGTACACGGAGGAGGACTCGAGAAGAGTGGGCTTTATACTACAAACAAATTAAGGAGAGCGAGGTATTTATTACTTGTGTCGTTGTCTTCTTTTTGAGATTGAAATATATTTTTACCATAGACTTTATTGATTCTTCAATAACCATTATTATATGTGGATCATAGGGATTTGATGTTGATCCATTTCCGGGCACGTTTGAATTTGGTCTTACGGCGCTAACAAATTTCGAAGAGGAAGGTCTCATCAAATGTGCAAAACAAGCAATCGAGCACTTTAACAAGGAAAATGTATGTTTCAATCTTCTTTTCTTTGTTCTTTCCTTTTCTTTTTTCTATCTTTTTTTTCGTAATAGAATATATTTTCAAATCTCTTTTGTGATGTAGAATACCAGCTATGAGTTTGTGAAGATAGAGAAGACAACTTGCATCGTTGCAGCAGGATATTGGTATAATATCACTTTTCTAGCCAATAATTATAAGGTTGATGATGTTGAAGCTAGAACTCAAACTTTTCAAGCTAAAGTCTGGTATGGACTACGCGGTGATATTAGTGTTTCCCTTTGCCGGCTTAAACCAGCTCCAAGTTAGTCAAAGTTATATTTTTATTTATTTATTACTATTTTGATTTAGAAGCGGGTGTATTTAGTTCTTGTCTAAGTACATAATATTTCATCCATACTGATTAAGAATTGCTAAACAACTTTTTTTTTAGCTAGTCTGCTGATTTGAATGCTGCTTATGCTCTGAAAAATATTACATTACTCTAGGAGTTTTGTTTCGTTTTTTTTTTTCGCTAGTTAATTTTACTCTCTTAAACTTTTATTTATGTTGGGATGCTGATCTCAAATGCTAGTTATGTTTGGAAACCTTTCACCCTATATATTCATATTTTAGAAACAAATTTTCAGTCTATCCGCTTCCACAAAATAATATTTGTCATAGTATAGTGAAGTGGGATGGTGGTTCAAAGATCCGTCTCCGAATTTTAAGCTAGCTTATTCACTTCGAACTAGCAAGACGGATTAGCTATTTTATAGAGTCAAACTCTTATGCATGCTATATTTACTGTGAAGAAATCGAAACAGTGGCTTCTTTTCTACTGACATTTTAGTCGCTAACTGGTAAAACCTAACTATTTGGAAAGAGGTTTTAAAACCTCTAAACAAAGTAGTGATTTTATTCTACCACAGGGTGAAAATAGAGTTTTCAAAATCTCTTTTGGTAAGAGGGGCTTCAATATGCTTGTGCGTAAAGTCCCTTATTAAAACTTGCTCCCGCGCTATTAATAGGTCGGTACTTTAATCATTATGTGGTTTATATAATATTTTACATCTTTTGTTGTATATATAGAGTCTGGGTACTATACTCTTATGAGTACAATCTCCTTCGTATTTATAAATTTTTGGCCGTTAGATCTGCTCCTTTGATCATTTCTATCCGTTAGATCATACTATTCAACCAATCACCCACTCAACCGTAGGGGATCATTTCTATCCGTTAGATCATGTCTGTATGTGTATATATATATATATATATATATATATATATATATATATATATGTATGTATGTATGTATATATATATGTATGTATGTATGTATATATATATGTATGTATGTATGTATATATATATGTATGTATGTATGTATATATATGTTGTATGTATGTATATATATTATGTATGTATCTATGTATATATATGTTATGTATGTATGTATATATATAATGTATTATTTGTATTGTATATATATATAATATATATATTATATATATATATATATCATATATGTATGTATTGGTTTTATATATTATGTATATATGTATGATTATTATGTTATATATGTATATATTATATTATATTATTATATATAATATGTAAGTATGATATATATGATTATATATGTATATATGATATATATCTATATATATAATATATGTATTATATGTATATATTCCAATATAATTATACTGTTGTATGTATGTAAATAACATACTATATATAATTCATATAATATAATATATTATATATGTATGTATGTATGTATATACGATACATATATATATATATATAATATATATTATATATATATTATATATATTGTTATACTATAATATATATACTGTACTAGTGAGTGTACGTGCAAATGGCATCGTAACAATTATTTTATTTATTTTAAATCCGCAGTAAAATTTGGTAATGACTATTTATTTAAAAATTTTAGAATTTAAAATATTTTATAAATATTATATGTTATATTTGTATAAAACCATATCTTATATATCAATATTTAAATTTTAATATAAAATGATATTGATAGATTTGATTATCCAAAATCAAAAATTTAAATTTAATTCACGATTTTAAACTCAAATTATAAATTTTAATGTAAAATAGTGGGAGAAGCATATTTGATATCTCCGTCAAAAATTTGGATAAGTATGATATTTTATTTTCTTTTTAGTGATTAAAAAAATAAACAATTTTGAATATAAAGATATCGATTCACAATAGATATTTTATCTTGGCAAAATTTGAATAAAGTATATATTTTTATTTCTAGACGCGTATAAGATAAGATTAAAAGTTGTTTTATTATTTACTTTTTTTAGCGTAAGGAAAAAGGAATCAAATTTTTTTCCTAAATTTGGGTTCTGCTTAGAGCATAAAAAAAATAAAAATATTATAGTTGATATTTTTAGATTTGGTTAAAAATTTTGATAAGATTTTTTTTCTGTTTGTAAAATAAAAAAGAATAAAAGTTTATTTAATTCTATTATTTATTTTACGTAAGAAAGAGGAAATCAATTTTTTTTCCCGCGAAAAATGAGCGTCTGTCGAACAGACCCAATTGAATATACGTGCTTTTTATATATTAGTTATAATATATATATATTATATATGATAGTATATATAATATGTATGTATGTATATATATATATATATGTATACTATATTATTATGTATTGTATAGATAATATATAATAATGTATGTATGTTATGTATGTACTCATATATATATACATATCGTATGTATATTATATATGTATATATATATATATGTATATATTATTATTATTATATTATATACTATATCATATATAATATATATAGTATATATAGTATATTTATATATAATAGTATATATATTATATATACTATAATATATTAGTATTATGAGTATTATATGTCAGTATATCAGAAACCCGAAAACGCATATTTCGAACTTTTGTCAAATGGTTTAAAGCGTCGAGGAAAGCAATGGACAGTTCCTCTTGCGCCGACAAGTTTGAGAGTGCCCGAAAATAAGTTAGAGTAAGTGTTAAAATGGTGTTTTTGGCGTCAACCGCGGCGCGAGTAGAGCTGGAATCGAAGTCAAACTGCTTCTGGGGCGTCTTGTACCGGTACAAGGGGTGATGGTCGTACCGGTACAAAGCAGCCGACCAGAGTGCAGTAGCCCTCGGGTTTGTTCATCGCGGCCAGGCGCCCGTGTCACCGGTACAAGGTCCCCTAGACCGGTACAGCCCGACGAACGAGAAACAGTTCCGGCGTTTCGGCGGGCTTCAAGTCGACTACGGTACCGGTACAAGGGACCTCCTGTACCCGTACAAGCCGACGAAACTGAGAACGACGCTCTCGGGTTTGCCGCAATTGGCTTGTACCGGTACAGAACCGTGTACAGGTCAAGGGCCCAGAACAGCATTCGAAGTTCTGATCGCAAATAAGACTTTTGGAGGGTTTTGAGTTGGCAATTTTCATCTAACACATATAACACCCCAAAATACCCCTCTCCACTCAGCAGCCCCACACACACACACTTCCTCATTCATTTTCTCATCCTCTCCTCTTCTCTTAGGAACACTAAAAGAAGAAGAAAGAGGGAAGAAGCAGGAGGTGGGTGAGGCTTGGATTTTTGAAGAAAGTTTTGGAGGGTCAAGAAGCTCTCAACAAGAAGGAGTTGCTAGGGCTTGGACAAAGGTGAGATTTACATCACTTATTTGAGTCTATCGCGGTTTTGCGATTTTAACCAAATTTTAGAGGTTTTTGAGTCTGTTTCTAGATTTAGAAAGCGGCTTCGCCGGGACCTATTGATACTTGAATCATAGGTTTCGTTGAAGCCCCTCTCATGGTGGAATCAGTAGGCTCAAAAGTAGATGCCTAGGGTTGGACCTCAAATGGCTAAGGGTATTAGAAGCTTCTTAGGTTATTTCTAAGTATTTTTTGCTTAGCAAGAGATCAATCTAGGGGATATGCTAAGAATAGACAATGTTAGGGTTTGAAAAATTGGGGCTTTTTGCCTAGGAGGTTGTTGGGTGATAAATATGAACCCAGATAAGAAACCGAATGATGGGTGTCCTACAATGCTTGGACAACTCCGTTTATAAATCGAGATGTTGGAAAATAGTCATGTACATTAGGGCCTAATTGGCACATATTTTGGTTTGTATTGACACGACGTTTCGACGTCCGCTTGTGGCGCACGAGACTTCACACCTTGGCTTATACTAGCCCTCGAGTGGTGTGGTGATTCCAAGGACTCGAAAATCTCTCTATGTCTAAGGTCGTCATATGTTGAGCATTTATCAGTTGAGGATCTTGTCAATTAGGATTAATTGTGACGTTCTTTATATCAGTGCAATGTATATCTCAAAGGCATTTAAATGTTTGTAAGAATGATCGATATCCCTATGTAATGCATGATCTGTGACAAGAACCTAGAAGGGTTACGGTAAACGAAAGTGACACTTTGACATAGATTTAGCAAGTGACAATGACGCGTCTAGCAACACTGTAGACAAACAAGTGTCTGGATTTGATATGAGAACAAGAATATATAGAACACTTATGTACAACAAGTATGGCATGAGTATATGAAGCTTTGATAGCGATAATTGACAATTAGGTGATAGAAAAGAATGCCGAGAATAAGAACGACCGAGATATTTGACATTCAACCTTAGTGGTAGAGTCAGTTTGAGCATAGTCTTTCCTTAAAGTTAAGAATGGATTGACACTTGGAATCCTCTAATGTTGGAATCGTTTCCATCTCAATTAGTCTTGCTCAGACGGTTGTGGTTAGTCCCCCTCGGGCGATGTGCTCCCGGAGTCAGAATCATCACTGGGTTGTAGCGAGTTATTCCCCAGAGCGGTGCTGCGGTCATCGGGTATGTAGCGAGGTATCTCCCGATATTGGAGATTTTGGATTTAGTTTGTTATGAGGCTGCGAAAACCTACGGCGTTAGCAAGAGATTGGTGTAAAGCAACTTTGATCTTGCATGCATCATTGAGTCTTATATCGAGACAATCGCATAATATATGATTCAGGCATATTAGCTGCATTTGTTAGATGGTTCACTTCCTGCTTCATTATTCTATTATGCCTGATTAGACCTTAGTGGATAAGTCGGCATGTGGTTGGTTGCCGACCCTGGGAACTTCGTTGTAGTATTCTCACACCTCTAATTGCCACAGAAGCCGGGATCCCAGCGACGCGGCGGCGATCGCGAGTTAAGAGCATCGCCCCCTTTAGATAGAACCGCCCGACGTTGTCGTATTCACTTGTTGCATACCCTTTATTATATCAATCTCTCTTC
>NW_017890593.1:0-27777 GCF_001540865.1 Ananas comosus
AACTAATGCATAAAGGAAGTAGCCTCTACCAATGTCACTAGGGCGCTACGCCCTTGCCGCGATCGTCACCGGGGACGCTCGAACTCGAACCTGCAACATAGTGGAGTGAGAACTACGAATAGTTCCCAGTGGGTTCGGCCACCGACTCCACCGATAGATATGCAGATAGACAGATATATGAAACTGAAAGCATTAACAGTAGTAAACGTCTGTGAACTAGAATCTATCAATGCCTCAATCCAATATAATGCGTGCATGGAACTCATAGTAAGAAGGCTGGCTATCATACTACCATGTTCAACAACAAGGTCATTCATCTGATTACCCAATCTCTCGGCGAACGCAAGGCTCGCTCACAATCTCATGTCTCTAAGTCTCATAGGGGAGGTGGCTAGCTAACCTACCCCGAGACCGCCTGTGGACACTACACTGGTCCAAGGGCACTACACTGGCCCCCTCGCGTGCCAAACTCCGAAGTGCACTACCTGTGAGGAGTTACCTCCACAGGTGCAGACAGGCTAAGTGAGCTCGATCCAATCTCATGAACTGGGAACACCCTAACCAACTAGAATTGGTGTCACTATAACATCAGGTGTTCTTCTGCTCAATCTCAAAGTGTCTCAACCACACTAAAGTTCTCAAGTTCACTATCAACTAGGTGCCACTCGTTCTGGGTTCACTGTTAACTAGATGCCACTCGTTCTCTTGACAAGTTCTTGATACACTAGTTTCCAATATACTAGGTTCTTATTCATATAGACATATTCATCACATATAGGGCGAACTATCTCATAGTATTCCACTCATGCATACTAGGTTTTCATTCATTATATCCACAACCTGAATCATCACTAGCATGCAAGGATATGCACAATCACATTTAACACCCTATAATACTATATCGCAATATGTAAATGATCGATAATGATACTCAGACATAAAGAGCAGCCCAACTGCTTCGGGATGGCACTCCCCCACCTCGTGGCGATGCCGTGACTCTTCGAATGCGATTCGCCGACGTTTCGACGCCTCGCTGGCCTTCCAGGAGAGAACGACGCCCCGAGGGTCTCCTTAGGCAATAACTTCACACCTACTCGACGGATCGACGAACCGTCTTCGTCGACGCACTCAGAGGCCTAGCAATTAGGTTTGCGACCCATCAAATTAGATCAAAACCCTAGATTTGCCAAAATCACAATTCTGAGCCCTAGGTCTCAATAATGGAGAAATCCGCGATGCGAGCTTCAATTTCGAGCTCGAACCTTCTCCTTCGCTTCAATAGGTTCCATTCGAACCATTTTAAACCATAAAACCCCCAACCTTGAAAACACCTTTAAAGGGGTTTAGAGCTTACCTCTCTTCAAGACTCCAAGCTTGAGGGAGAGAGAAGAAGACAATCTTCTTCTTCTTCTTAGCCTTCTCCTTCCTTCTTCTCTTCTTTTCCTTCCTCTCATTTTTCTCCTTCTTCTTCTCCTTCTTTTCCTTCCTAGAGAGAGAAAGGGAAAGAGTGTGACAGGGAGAGAGAGCAAATGAGAGGAAGAGAGGGGTCCCCAAGCCTTCATATAGGCCATTTTGCAGACAGCCCCCTCAACTTTTCATTTCCTAAAACAGCCCTCCTGGGCTATTTTCGCAGTGAGGAACCGGTCCCAGGTCGGGGAGACCGGTCCCCGAGAGCTGCACAATAAGGCAGAGGGGATTTCGCGTTCGGGAACCGGTCCCTGCCTGAGAGACCGGTCCTCGGGAGACCGGTCCTTGTCCGAGAGACCGGTTCCCGAGAGCTGGGTTCTCGGGACTTAGCCAAATTTCGGCCAATCTCGCTGGGCTAACGTTCGGGAACCAATCCCTACCTGCCAAGGACTGGTCTCATCAGAGACCCCCGCAGCCCAGCCCGATGGGACCGGTCCCTCCCTACCAAGGACCAGTCCCCGAGAGCATTTCTGCTCCAGTGCTGCTTTTGCACTGGTGCTCTCGCGGACCTTTCCTTGATGCACATTATGCATTCTAAGTATCTTCGAACTCTCCGAAGCTTACACACTCAACAATTAGTCGATTCCCATCGAAGTCTAATCCCCGAATTTCGAGAATTCACTTCCCTTACATTCTCCCCACCTTAAAAGAGTTTCGTCCGCGAAACGAACTCGACAATATTAAATTCATTCAGAATTTGAACCTTTAAATTCATACCTCAGCTTAGTCCTCGAATAAGTGAGGATGATTCGCTTTCATCTCCTCCTCGAGCTCCCAGGTGGCTTCGCGATAGCCATGATTGCTCCACCGGACTCGAACATAAGGAATTTCGCGACTTCTCAACTTGCACACCTCTCGAGCTAGAACCTCCACCGGAAACTCCTCGTAACTCATATTTTCTTACAATTCCGGTGGCTCGTAGACCAAGACGTGCTCAGGGTCATGCACATACTTGCGGAGATTGGAGACGTGGAATACATTGTGCACACCCGCAAGCTTGGGTGGCAACGCAAGCCGGTAAGCCACCGTCCCAATCCGCTCCAAGATCTCGTAGGGGCCAATATAACGAGGACTCAACTTCCCTCGCACCCCAAATCTTTTCACGCCTCTCATCGGCGAAACTTTCAAGAACACGCGGTCACCCACCGCGAATTCCAAGTCCCTACGGCGCTTATCCGAATAACTCTTCTGTCGAGATTGGGCCGTGAGCAATCTCTTGCGAGCAAGGTGGACTTTCTCCTCCGCCTCTCGCAACACGTCGGGACCGAACTCTGCTCGCTCGCCCACATCACTCCAATGAATGGGAGATCGGCACTTCCGGCCATAAAGAGCCTCGAACGGTGCCATCCCCACACTCGCATGATGACTATTGTTGTAGGCGAACTCGGCCATCGGCAGGTGCCTACACCAATTCCTCTTGTAATCAATGGCACACGCCCGCAACATATCCTCCAAGGTCTGAATGGTTCTCTCTGTCTGCCCATCAGTCTGAGGATGAAAGGCGGTACTGAACTCGAGTCGCGTGCCAAGGGCTTCATGCAGGCTTCTCCAAAAGTGTGAAGTGAACTTGGGGTCTCGGTCTGACAAGATCGACTTCGACACCCCATGTAGCCTCACAATCTTGTTGAGGTATACCTGCGCGAGCTTCTCACCTGCCCAAGTGTTGTGGATCGGCAGAAAGTGCGCCGATTTCGTCAAGCGATCCACAATCACCCAAATCACGTCATGGCCACCCGTCGAACGAGGTAAGCCAACGATGAAGTCCATCGATATGTCATCCCATTTCCAAACGGGAATAGATAAACTTTGAAGCTTCCCCGCTGGAAACCGGCGCTCCGCCTTCACCTGTTGGCATACTAAACACTTCGCTACGAAGCGCCCAATATCAGTCTTCATTCCCGGCCACCAGTATAGTGTCTTCAGCTCGTGAAACATCTTGGTGCCGCCCGGGTGATCAACATAAGGAGACCAATGCACTTCTTGCAAAATCAACTTGCGAAGCTCCTCGTCGTTTGGCACACACCACCGGTTTTGAAACCGTAGTGCACCATTAGCATCCACACTGAAATCTCCGCCACGGCCACTTTCAACCTTGTGCCGCACCTTCTGGAGAATCGGGTCTGCGGATTGTAAATCCTTGATCCTCTCCAACAAAGTGGGTTGGGCCACAAACGTCATTAACCTAGCCAGAATTTTCGGAGCCACCACCTCGAGATCCATCTTCTCCATTTGTAACTGCAGGGGCGTCTGATTGGTAACCCACAAGGCGAGGTTCTCCGCCGAATTCCGACTAAGTGCATCCGCGACCACATTCGCTTTCCCGGGTTGGTACAGGATATCGACATCGTAATCCTTAAGCAATTCCAACCACCGCCGCTGCCGCATGTTCAGCTCCTTCTGGATAAACAAGTATTTCAAACTTTTATGGTCGGTGTAGATCTCGCAATGAGCACCGTATAGATAGTGTCTCCAAAGCTTCAGAGCAAAGATCACCGCCGCCAACTCTAAGTCATGTATGGGGGAGTTTTTCTCGTAGCTTTTCAACTGATGGGATGCATAAGCAATCACCCTCCCGCCTTGCATCAGCACACACCCCAGACCCAGATAGGATGCGTCGCTATACACCACATAATCATCACCCTGCACCGGTAAGGCGAGTACCGGAGTTGAAGTTAATCTTTCCTTCAACTCTTTAAAACTCTGGTCACACTCGTCGCTCCAAATAAATCGGGTGCCCTTCTGCGTCAGACGGGTGAGTGGAGCTACGATCTTCGAGAAGCCCTCCACAAACCGTCGGTAATAACCTGCTAGGCACACAAAACTCCCGACCTCAGCAACATTCGTCGGGCGCGGCCACTTTTCAATAGCCTCTACTTTCCTCGGGTCAACAGAAACACCGCCCTCGGAAATAACATGCCCGAGAAAAGCAACTTCCCGGAGCTAGAAGTCACACTTCTTCAGCTTTGCGTACAACATCTTCTCCCGAAGGATTTGAAGTACGGTGCGCTAATGCTCCGCATTGTCCTCCTCATTGTGCGAATAGACCAAGATGTCGTCTATGAAGACTACGACAAATCGGTCTAAGCACTCCCTGAACACTCGGTTCATCAAGCTCATGAACGCAGCCGGGGCATTTGTAAGCCCAAACGGCATCACGGTGAACTCGTAGTGTCCATACCGCGTGCGGAACGCGGTCTTCGAAACATCCTCCGGCTTAATCTTCAACTGATGGTAGCCGGATTGGAGGTCAATCTTCGAGTATACTCGCGACCCCTGTAGCTGATCAAACAAGTCGTCGATGCGGGGTAACGGGTACTTGTTCTTCACAGTGACCTTATTCAACTCGCGGTAATCCACGCAAAGTCGAAAAGATCCATCCTTCTTGTGCACAAACAATACCGGGGCTCCCCACGGTGACACGCTCGGCTTAATGAACTCCTTGTCAAGAAGGTCCTGCAACTGATCCCTCAACTCCCTTAACTCAGCCAGCGCCATGCGGTATGGGGCCTTGGATATCAGCGCGGTCCCAGGAAGCAAGTCTATCATGAACTCTATTTCCCGGTCTGGCGGCATCCCCGGTAACTTTGCCGGAAACACGTCCAGAAACTCTCGCACAACCTCCAACTCCTCCAGAGTCGGTACCACTCGGTCGACTTCCATAACAGTCGCCAAGTAAGCCGTACAACCGCTATTAACTAGCTTCCTCGCTCTTGTCGCCGACACCGTCGCGGCGAAGCACGAACTCTTGCAAGCTCGATATATGAACTCCTCATGTCCTGGCTCCCGAAATGTGATCACTCTAGTCTTGCAGTCGATAGACACATAATACTTCGAGAGCCAGTCCATGCCCAAAATGACATCGAACTCCTTTAACCTCTTTAGCACCAACAGGTCGACCGGCATAATCCAGTCACCTACTTGAATTGGGCACGCCAAACACCGCTTCCTAACAAGGAATGCTCGTCCGGGTCCTTCTACACGCCACACATTCTCCCCGAAACTAATCTCAATATCATGCACTTGTGCAAATGATCGGTTAATAAACGAGTGAGAGGCGCCGGTATCAAAAAGAGCTCTTGCTCGAACACCGTTAACCAACACCATACCTGCCACTACATTGCGCTCCTCGGCTTCAGTGGGCTCCTCCCCTTGCACTTGAGCGGCATACATCCTTCCGCTCGGAGCCGATCGTGCAGGTTCAGGTTGACGTGGTGCCGCCGCACGTACAGCCGACGCCGCAGCAGGTGGCATTGCATAACAAGCCGGGATAGTCGGGGCCGATGCAACAGATAGAGCAAGTAAAGCCCCTCCTTGAGGGCAGTCGCCTGCGATGTGCCCTGCTTGCCCGCATCTAAAGCACTTTCCTCGGCGCTGATCACACATACTGGGTCGGTGGTCACCGCCGCAAAAGATACACCGCTGCGCTCCGTAGCCCTTCGGTTGTGATCGTGGATACTTCGGGGGCCTCCCAGAACTCGATTGTCCCCCTAAACCACTGCCCAGTCGCTTCTTCCCTTTATCCTTCTCGAACACCTCACGGTCCTCACGCTCGCAGGCGTTCCCGTGCTCAACCCATAAGGCACGGTCCAAAGCCTCCGTGAAAGTATGAAACTTGAAGGCATGCACCATACGAAACACGCCAGGTCGGAGTCCTCTCACGAAGCAATCTGCTCGATCTTGCTCCGTCGTCACCACGTCCGGGACGCTGTATAAAAGATATGTGAACTCCCGCTCATACTCCCGAACCGTGCGGTTGCCTTGCTTGAGCTTTCTGAAGTCTTCCCGCATCTTTCTCTTGTCGTTATAGGGAAAGTACTCCGCGAACATCAATCTTCGAAACTCCTCCCAATCGATCGGGGGAAGATCCGGAGATCGATCCTGCTTTACTCTCTTCCACCACACCCTGGCCCGCTTATCAAAGCAATAAGCGGCCAAATTCACCTTGTCCCGCTCCTCTGTATAGATGTCCTCGAACAGGGTCTCTATCTAGGCCAACCATGTCTCCACTGTCCAAGGGTCTATCACCTCTCCGTCAAACGTAGGCGGGTGGAACTTCGTAAACCTTGTGAGAGCCGTGTAGCCACGCTCTCGCTCCGCCTCCTCAGCCGCCGCTCTAGGCGTAGGAGATCTCGACGCCGCAGGAGAAANTTTTGGTACACAGCTTTAAACCACAATTCTCGGGACTCGAACCATAGGTCGGAACACTGTCAACGACCTACCAGAAAGTCTGGAAAAGCTCGACACACAAATCAAACACTCGAACCTCGCAATTTGCAAAGGTCCAGTGTGTTACACGCAAACAATCGGTTAATTACTTAACCCAACGACTTCCTCGCAGTTACGAAACAATACAACTTAATTACGCAAATCAGACGGAAGCTCACAAGTGTACCCGTTCTTGACTCTCGGCATTGTGTCGTCGGCCGCCAACACAACCTCCTTAAGCCAAGGACTAGTATCACTCAATCCATCTCTAGCAACTACTAGAGTACCAACACCGACTTCGACCCAATCGATCAGCTTCCGCCGCGTCCTAGGTTCACGTCGCACTCGCGCACCTATAATCCTTAAGGTTCACCATCCTAGAGTCTCCTAGGTCAGTCCTAGACTCTCTCTCTTTTGCTTGCTCATACTCTCGCTCTGATACCACATCTGTCACGCCCCGCCCCGAGACAGCTACCAATTTGGCACGGTTTGGGCGCGGCGGACGAACCGCCGGACGGACAGCACCTCCCCTGCTCGCCCAAGGCTCCAACGACTAGATCGTGTACAACAAGTTCCCAGGAAAACAACTTGAATACATACACAATCCTACAACAACGACGAGAGCACAAACAATGCTTAACAATCAAGAGCAAGCAACACATGTAAAGCATACAAGTGATAAAAGAGAGATGTACTTAACTATTAACTCATTAAACTTTATACAAATATTACAACTTGCATTCTTCCAAACTTGTTCAACATAAATACACATAATCCTCTCAAAACCTCACCCTATACAACAATCTACTCTCAAATAAGTACAGGGTGCAACTAATGCATAAAGGAAGTAAACCTCTGCTAATATCCTAGGGCGTTATGCCATTGCCGCGATCCTCACCGGGGACGCTCGAACTCGGACCTGCAACATGGTGGAGTGAGAACTACGAATAGTTCCCAGTGGGTTCGGCCACCGACTCTGCCGATCTCCCCACTAGGTCTAAGCAGGCACAGATAGATATGCAGATAGATAGATATATGAAACTGAAAGCATTAACAGTAGTAAACATCTATGAACTAGAATCTATCAATGCCTCAATCCAATGTAATGCGTGCATGGAACTCATAGTAAGAAGGCTGGCTATCATACTACCATGTTCAACAACAAGGTCATTCATCTGATTACCCAATCTCTCGGCGAACGCAAGGCTCGCTCACAGTCTCACGTCTCTAAGTCTCATAGGGGAGGTGGCTAGCTATTCACCTACCCCGAGACCACCTGTGGACACTGCACTGGTCCAAGGGCACTACACTGGCCCCCTCGCGTGCCAAACTCCGAAGTGCACTACCTGTGAGGAGTTACCTCCACAGGTGCAGACAGGCTAAGTGAGCTCGATCCAATCTCATGAACTGGGAACACCCTAACCAACTAGAATTGGTGTCACTATAACATCAGGTGTACTTCTGCTCAATCTTATAGTGTCTCAACCACACTAAAGTTCTCAAGTTCACTATCAACTAGGTGCCACTCGTTCTGGGTTCACTGTTAACTAGATGCCACTCGTTCTCTTGACAAGTTCTTGATACACTAGTTTCCAATATACTAGGTTCTTATTCATATAGACATATTCATCACATATAGGGCGAACTATCTCATAGTATTCCACTCATGCATACTAGGTTTTCTTTCATTATATCCACAACCTGAATCATCACTAACATGCAAGGATATGCACAATCACATTTAACACCCTATAATACTATATCGCAATATGTAAATGATCGATAATGATACTCAGACATAAAGAGCAGCCCGACTGCTTCGGGATGGCACTCTCCCACCTCGTGGCGATGCCGTGACTCTTCGAATGCGATTCGCCGACGTTTCGACGCCTCGCTGGCCTTCCAAGCGAGAACGACGCCCCGAGGGTCTCCTTAGGCGATAACTTCGCACCTACTCGACGGATCGACGAACCGTCTTCGTTGACGCACTCAGAGGCCTAGCAATTAGGTTTGCGACCCATCAAATTAGATCAAAACCCTAGATTTGCCAAAATCACAATTCTGAGCCCTAGGTCTCAACAATGGAGAAATCCGCGATGCGAGCTTCAATTTCGAGCTCGAACCTTCTCCTTAGCTCCATCAGTCTGTCCCTCTCCTCTCCAACAGTTGTCACGGGGAATGCCGCTCCTCCCAGAGGTACCTGCACGGGTGGTGCCACCAATTCCTCTCCCCACGGTGCAACCGCAGGTGTCGTCCGCGATGTGTCGAGGACGGGGGACGACCCCCTGGGTGCAACCACCTCCACAGGCGCAGGTGGTGTAGGAGCCTGAGTCTCTCTCTGGCCGCCACCTGCTGCATCAATAGGTCCTCCAGGCGCTTCATCCACGCCTCCTGTCAGCGCGCTGCCTCCGTCTGCTGTGTCACCATGTCAGTGAGGGCCGCAAGCTGGCCCTTCAACTCACGGATCTCGCCGGATCCGAAGGTAGCGAAGGTCTCGACCTCCTCCAAGTGTGCCGCATTATCCGCTCCAGCAGATTGAGAGCGAGTAATCGGCATCTCACTACAACATCATAAAAGTGCAAGTTAGTAAAACCCACGCTATCGAATCCCCACTCAAGAAGATTATACCCAAATCATGCGAAAGTAAAGAAGTGTTCTACACTACTAACTCCCGATGTTACGTTGTCGGTCGCCAACGTAACCCTCCGCAAAGTTAGAAGCTATACACTTCGATTTAACTCCACTTTCTAGAGTTATCAAGGATACCCAATCATGATACTTTCGCTTACAAGTCAGATAGACCTCGTCTCTCATGAGCCTATTTCCTATAGTCCAACCAGCCTAATGTTTGCTAGGTCCCCTAAGACTCAACCCTAGGCTCTGATACCAAAATAATCTGTCACGCCCCGGGACCCAGCGGAAGCCCGCTCAGCACGTGCCCAGACCCGCCATATGTCTAAAACATATAAGGCGTCTACCACGAAATGATAAATAAAGCAACAATAAAAGAAGATCTAGAGATATCAGAGCATAAAACAACATCTAGTTCTATGAAAGGAAACAAGTAAAGAAGCTATCAACCATCTATAAGGGAAATCCATGCTTACATCCTCCCAAACCTGTTGGGGAATAGGTAAAGTTTGCAATAAGCCAGAGTAAGGAGTTCCATCCACCTTATTTTGAGCACAAACAGCGCAATTTTTCACCCATTCCTCAGCCTCCTTCTTCAAGCTGAGCAAAAAGAAATATTGTCTAACCCTCCTGTGAGTATTCTGTATACCCGAGTGTCCTCCTAAGGCGGAATTATGCATCTAATCCAAAATGCGCTTCCTTAATGAGCCTGTTTCTCCGATGTATAGCTTACCTTTGTAACGTAATAATTCATGGCCATAAGAGTAGTGCCCCTGGGTGGTGGGTTGTAAAGTTAATTCACTTATCATTTTCTCGCAATGACGATCTCCTTTGTAACTTTCCACCACCTCTTGTACCCAGGTTGGTACTGTCGCAGTGATGGCTAAAGAAATACCACTCGTTTCCTCTCTCCTAGATAGTGCATCGGCCGCAGCATTCTCTCTTCCCTTCTTATATAGAATGGTGTAATTAAGCTCCATCAACTTTAGCATCCCCTTTTGTTGCATTGACATCGATATTTTTTGCTCCAATAGGTGTTTCAAGCTCTTGTGACCCGTTTTAATCACAAAAGGGTTAGTGCTTTTAGATAATGTCTCCATTTTTGCACTGCCATGAGTACAGCCAAAAATTCTTTTCCATACGTTGACAACCCAAGATGCTTTCCGCCGATCGCCTTAGTCAAATATGCTATTGGCCTCCCTTCTTGGGACATTATTGCTCCTATCCCTGTGCCACATGCATCAACCTCTATAGTGAAAGGTTTACCAAAGTCGGGCATTGCTAGTACTGTAACTCTAGTCCTAGCCATCTTCAACTCTTCAAACGCTGATTGGGTCTCTCCGTTCCAATGAAACTGATCCTTCTTCAAGAGTTCGGTCAATGGTTTGCTAATCTTTCCGTATCCGCTGATGAATTTCCTATAATACCCTGTGAGCCCCAAGAATCCACAAAGCTCCTTAACAGATTTGGGTATCAACCACTTGGTCATAGCTTCAATTTTTGATGGATCCGTGGCTACTCCTTCGTCGGAAATAATGTGACCAAGATATTCAACCTTGTTCTGCCCAAAGTAACATTTACTTCTTTTAGCATAGAACCTGTGCCTTCTCAACTCCTCTAGTGTGATGCGCAAATGTTTCACATGCTCCTCCAAAGTTTTGCTATAGATTAGTATATCATCAAAAAATACGAAGATAAATTTTTGTAGGTAAGGCTCAAACATATAGTTCATAACGGCTTGGAAGGTTGCTAGGGCGTTGGTCAGACCAAATGGCATGACCCGAAACTCATAATGACCATAATGAGTTCGAAATGCCGTCTTCGAAACATCGGATGGATTCATTCGTATTTGGTGGTAGCCGGATCGTAAATCGATCTTAGAGAAATACCTCGAGCCTCCCAATTCATCTAGCAGGTCGTCTATAATCGGTATGGGAAACTTGTCCTTCACTGTGCACTTGTTAAGTTGGAGATAATCAATGCACATCCTCGATGTTCCATCTTTCTTCTTAACCAACAAGGCTGGGGAAGAGAATGGACTATTGCTCCGTTGTATTATAGAATTGGTCAACAACTCCCTAATCTGTTTTTGATCTCTTCTTTTTGTGCATACGAGTATCTGTACGGTCTCACATTAACCGGGGTTGTGTTAGGATGCAGTGGAATCTTATGGTCTTGAATTCGAAGTGGTGGTAGCTGCCTCGGTTCTTTAAACACATCCTGAAATTCATCCAACTAACACATCCTGAAATTCATCCAGCAATAGTTGGATCTTTGGGCGTATTTCCACTTCTGTACTTGATTCCTTCGAGACTGCTTGGTGACTTAGGAGATAGCATTCCCCCTTCTCCACTTCCTGTCTCCACTGGGCCGCAGTTATCAGCTTTAGTGTAGCTCCTTCTTCGATTCCCTTCAACTCCAACCCTTGCCCTTCCTTACTGTTGGTAACCGAATTCAATTGAAAATCAAAAGTCACCCTCCCATAAGATTTTAGCCAATCGATCCCTAACATCATGCTGGAACCATCCAACCTGATCACTCGTAAATCAGTCTTGAATAATTGCGCTTGCATAGTCCAAGCGAACTCGGGGCATTTCAGCTTACTTAACATCTTACGTCCGTTAGCGAGTGTTACAACCAATGGTGAGGCTACTTCCATCTTTGCCTTTACTTCTTTGGCTACTTGCAGGTCGATGAAGCTATGCGTGCTTCCAGTATCAATTAAGATGTTGAGAGTTCGATTTTTTGCTTCACCCCGTCTTTTGATTGTGTCCTAAGGCTTCTCCCCACTTAGTGCATGAACTGAAACGCCTATCTCTTGTGGATCTTCTTCATCAGGTACAATTCCAGACTCTATCTCTTCTTTCCCTATCGCTGTCGTATCACTCGGGCCTTCTTGTAAACACCCCTCGTCATAAACCTCTGCGATGTCTTCAGTTGCCTGTAGGATATTTAGGGATTTGTTTGTGCAAACATGTCCGAGGTGATATTTTTCTCCGCATCTAAAGCACAATCCCGCGGCTCTACGTTGCTCAATTAACTGCTTGTTAATCGAGTTCAGGTTGGTATTGGTTCTGGGTTGGTTCGTGTAAGTATGCTTGATGCCCTAAGTACTTTTGTATTGTGAGTTCATTTGACTGGCTCCCCCAGTGTAAGGAAGTGAATTCTCGAAATCCGAGGATTGTACTTCATCCAGGATCGACTGACTGTCGAGAGGATACCCTTTGTGGGAGTTAAGAATGTCCAAAACACAAAAAGTGCTTTGGAGTTGAGTCCGCGAGAGCAAATGGTGCAAACTGCATTTTGGGCTGATGTTGCTCTCGGGGACCGGTCTCTGGAGGTGAGAGACCGGTCCCCTCGGCTGGGTGTAGCGGGGTTGCTTGGTGCAACCGGTCCCTGGCAGGGAGGGACCGGTTCCCGAACGTGGTCCCAGCGAGAAATGCCGAAATTTGGCTAAGTCCTGAAAATTGAGCTCTCGGGGACCGGTCTCTCAAGCGAAGACCGGTCTCCCGAGGACCAGTCTCCCGGGGAGAGACCGGTTCCCGAACGCGTGTGCCCGAGAGAAGCTGTCGGGGACCGGTCCCAAGTCGGGGAGACCGGTCCCTCCGCACGAACTCTGCCCAGTGAGGGCTGCGCAATGGATGGAAAGTTTAGGGATTTTTATGCAAAAGGGCCTTTATTAGAGTGGGCTGAGCCCTCTCTCTCCCTCACACTCTCTCATTTTACTCTCTCCCTCTATTTCTCTCTTGCTCCCTCTCTCTCTCTAGAAAGGAAAGGAGGAGAAGAAGAACAAGAAGGAGAGGAAGGAAAGGAAGAAGAAGAACAAGGAGGAGAAGAAGAATGAGATCAAGAGGAAGGCTTTGGACACCTCCATCTCCCTCTCCTCTTCTCTTTGGTGTAGCACAAGAGGTAGGCTCTTGAGCCCTAGCTTCTAAACTTTGGAGTTTTTGATTTTTATGCTTTGGAATGGGTCAAATGAATCCTAAGCATGCTTCTAAATAGATCAATCCCAAGAATCTAGGGATTTATTGGATGGTTTGCTATGGGTGCAAACCTAGGGCTCCAAAATGGGGTTTTTTTTTGTGAAAGTAGGAGATTGATCTCATTTGAAGCCTTGGAAACCCTATTGTTAGGTCACGAATCGTGGGGGCGAAGTCGGTTTTGGCATTCGGCGACCCGACGTGAAGTTCTCGACAAAATAGGGTCGGGTTAGCATCGATTCAGTCAAGAAAGGCTAAAGCCTTTTCGTAAGGCTCGCCGAGAAGGATTTTCTACGCCTCTACATCGATTAAAGGTCAGGGGCGCCATCCCGAAGCTTTCGAACTCCTTTCTATGTCTTAGATTGCATTTAATCTCATCTCTTCATGTTGCATTGTAGGATTGCATAGTAGCTCCATTCCTTATGCTTTCTAAATGATAACCTAGTGTACTTGGAACGCTTGGTAACTTAGATAGGTAAGGATTGGGTCGGAACGTGGATCCTATGATACGAAAAAAAAGAGATGAACCCGATGGGGGTATTGATGACATAGAAAGTAGTGTAAAATGTTAAAGAACAAACGAGTGGCATCCAAATGTTAAATGATGACGAGTGGCATTAATGTAGTGTAATGACACAAGTGGTCGATGGACCTTGGGATAGATGGATCCCTTAGAAAATACCTTGTGAACAATGAATTTAGAAAAACTAAATAGCATTGCATGAATGTCGGGAACAAATGATCCCATGAGAAATGTTGACTCTAGTTGTAGAGCATCCTCACTTGGAAAGGATTTGATTGGGTTGTGGACCCTAGTGATAGTGCTCCCTCACTTGGAGAGGATTTGATTGGGTTGTGGACCCTAGTGATAGTGCTCCCTCACTTGGAGAGGATTCGATTGGGTATTGACTCTAGTTGTAGAGTATCCTCACTTGGAGAGGACTTGATTGAGTTGTTGACCCTAGATGTAGGGCATCCTCACTTGGAGAGGATAGATCTAGCTCATAGTCTGCGTTTGGGATGGTATAGCCATCCAATCCCCACATGGAGGGGATTGTCGTCGAGTACTCCGGAGTGTCGCGCGACTAGGACCACTTGGAGGTCCGGACCACATGGAGGTCCGCAGACGGTCCCGGGCTTGGGTGCACATGGAGCTCCCTCCCCACTTTGGGATTGAAGGGTGAGTTATAGGTGAGCCTTAGGGCCTCGCCACAGATTGGGTAAATGGAAAGAGTAAAGGTTTAATAATGTCATTGAACATTGCTATTCGAACATGGATCGAATTTATTAGCATGGTAGCAAACCTTTATTATATGATGCATGCATTCATATTCATGATTATGGACATAGTAGCATAGTTTTCCTACTATTGCATTTACAGTTTTCAGATACCTATCTATCTATCTATCTATCTGTTGTTACTTGTGCCCACTTGGACCTAGTGGGGAGATCGGCAGAATCGGCGGCCGAGCCCACTGGGAACTATGGAAGATAGTTCTCACCCCACTCTATTTCCAGTGGTAGGTACAGGGTTGCTGAGAGAGGACCGCGGCAAGGGCATCGCGCCCGACCAGTGAGACCGTGGTAGTATAGTAGCTTTCCTTTTTGCATTAGTCACCTATGTATTGAGAGAGATTTATTGTAGGTGAGGATTTGGAGAGCTATGTGTTTTGGAGATGAAAAATGTATTCATTAAAAGAAAACGATGTAAATGAGAATGTTGGAACTATTGTAATAGTTAGTAAAGTACTCTCTTTATTTCATATGCTATATCTTGTGGATTGCTTGCTCTTTGTATTGTTGGCACTGTTTGTGCCCTTGTGAATATGTATATTTAGAATTTAATTTCCTGGATAAATTCTTGTACACATTCCTGTTGTTGAGCCTTGGGCGGACAGGGGAGGTGCTGTCCGTTCGGCGGTCCGCTCGGCGCGCCCGAATCGTGCCAAATTGGTAGTGGTTTCGGGGTGGGGCATGACAGCAGATGTGGTATCAGAGCAATAAGAGCAAGTAAAGAGAGAGTCTAGGATGATCTAGGAGACCCTAGGTTGGTAAGCCATAAGGTTATAGGTGCGTGAGCGGAACGTGAAGTTATAGCGATGGCGGAAGTTGATTCGATTGGGTCGAAGTTGGTAATATGTCTCTAGTTGTGCTTAGAGACGGATTCAAGTGGTATGAGTTCTTGTCTTGAGGTGGTTGTGTCGGCGGCCAACGACATGATGCCAAGAGTCTAGAACGAGTACACTTGTATGCTTCCGCCCGATTTTGTTGTTGAGTCATCATGTGTCGTAATTGCGACGAGATAATGGGTTAAGATGACTGACCAAGTAATTGCATTTCAGGGACTAATGTCTCCAAGACGCTACACACGTAGGACTGCCCCAGCACCGACTCCTGAGGTGCCCGAGCAGGAGGAACCGAGCGTGATGGATCGGTTACAAGCGCAAGTGACCGCGCTGACCAATGTGGTGCAGCGCCAGGAGACCCGATTCGAGCGGCTCCAGGATCTATTGGAGCAGCAGATCGCAGCGGCGGCTGCAACGGCGAATGAGGGTGGTGGTCCGCCCGCACCCACGACTCACATACCCGGAGCGGCAGAGGGTGAGGGCATAGCGTAGGTTCCAGTGACGGCACGCCCACCGCCAACGATCGTGCCACAGGCGGCATCGGGGTCGGCTACACCCGATGTGTCGGCCGAAAACGTGGAGGGAGAGCGCGCATTGGCGGCTCTTATCAAGTTCAACAAGTTCCATCCGCCAACCTTCGAGGGCGAGAAGGTAGAACCGGAGATGGTCGAGTCTTGGATTGACTCGATGGAAACCCTCTTCGATGACTTGCGTACCTTGGAGAGGGACAAGGTATACCTCGCCACCCATTGCTTGGAGAAGGCGGCGAAGGTTTGGTGGAAGCGCGTCAAATGGGATCGGCTTCTCGGCCTTCCGCCAATGCTGTGGGAGGAATTCAAGCGGGAGATGTTCGCCAACTATTTCCCCGATACGTTGAAGCGAAAGCTCAAGAAGAAATTCCGCAAGTTGGAGCAAGAGGACCGCTCAGTGGCGGAGTATGAACAAGAATTCTCCCATATTATCGATTGTGTTCCGGATGTTGTAAAGGATGACCGGGACCGGGCCGAGTGGTTCTTGCGAGGACTTCGGCCGAGAATCTACAAGGCCGTGCAAATACTCAAGCTCACGACCTTTGCGGAGGTCTTCGATTGAGCCCTATGGGCGAAGCACGGAGATGCCCACGTTCGGGAGAAGCGTGAGGCTTTGGCCGAGTCTAAGGACAAGGGCAAGAAACGCCAAGGCGGCGGTAGTTTGGGGGGACAAGCACGTTACAAGAAACTCCCGAAGTATCCGCGCGCTCAACAGAGGGGCGGTGGAGCGCAGCGATGCATTGTGTGCGGCGGAGACCACCCAGTCTCGCGCTGTGAGCAAGGCCGAGGCAAGTGCTACAAGTGTGGGCAGCCGGGGCACTTCATTCGAGACTGTCCGGGAGGAGGAACCTCACTTGCCCCATCAATTGCATCGGCGCCGGCGATCCCGGCTCACTATGGAGGAGCTCCACCGACGGCCGCGTTGACTGGACGCACGATGATGCCGCGTCAACCTGATATGGCGCGATCGGCCCCGAGGGGACGGGTGTTCGCCGCTCAGGTCCAAGCCGAGGAACCTGTGGAGGCAGAGGAGTATCGCCTTGTGGCAGGTATGGTTTTGATTAACGGAGTTCGCTCCAGGACTTTATTTGATACAGGAGCCACACATTCATTCATAAGTAGATCATTCGCATGCATGCATGACATTCTCATAGAGGCGAGTGACAAGTGGCGAGTGGAGGGCCCTGGGTCGACGTTTAACACTTACTCGGGTCCCGTACAAATAGGCGACTGGATTATGCCTATCCGGACGTTGGAACTCCAGAAGCTTGAGGCTTTTGATATCATTCTGGGAATGGACTGGCTCTCGAAGTATCACGCAACGATCGATTGCAAGAGCAGGATGATCACATTCTATGAGCCAAGACAAGAGGAGTTCACCTATCGGGCTTGTCAAAGCTCGTGCTTCGTCGCGACGGTGTCGGCAACGAGAGCAAGGAAGTTAGTTAACAGCGGTTGCACGGCATTCTTAGCGACTGTTGTGGAAGTGGAACGAGTAGCTCCAACATTAGAGGAGCTATCGGTGGTGCAGGAGTTCCCAGACGTATTTCCCACGGAGTTGCCGGGGATACCACCGGATCGGGAGATCGAGTTCGTCATAGACTTGGTTCCCGGTACCGCACCAATCTCGAAGGCCCCGTACCGAATGGCGCCGGCGGAACTGAAGAAGTTGAGGAGTCAACTACAAGACCTCCTCGACAAGCAATTTATCCGGCCAAGTGTATCACCGTGGGGAGCCCCGGTGTTGTTTGTACGGAAGAAGGACGGATCGTTCCGACTCTGCGTGGACTATCGAGAATTGAACAGAGTCACGATCAAGAACAAGTACCAACTACCCCGAATCGATGACTTGTTCGATCAGTTGCAGAGGTCGTGTGTGTACTCAAAGATAGATTTGCAATCTGGCTATCACCAGCTGATGATCAAGCCGGAGGATGTACAGAAAACCGCGTTTCGTATGCGGTAT
Organism: Ananas comosus; assembly: GCF_001540865.1. Lineage (NCBI taxonomy): Eukaryota > Viridiplantae > Streptophyta > Magnoliopsida > Poales > Bromeliaceae > Ananas > Ananas comosus. Next base: position 17,906 of record NW_017890593.1, read on the forward strand.
GGACACTACGAATTCACAGTTGTGCTATTTGGACCCACGAATGCGCCAGCGGCGTTCATGGATTTAATGAACCGTGTCTTCAAGAAGTATTTGGACCGATTTGTCGTGGTCTTCATAGACGACATATTAGTCTATTCCCGCAGCGACGAGAAACATGCCGAGCATTTGAGAAAAGTGCTTCAAGTCCTTCGGGAGGAGAAGCTATATGTTAAGCTGAAGAAGTGTGACTTTTGGCTTCGCAAGGTCGCCTTCTTAGGGCATGTGATTTCCGCGGGTGGAGTTTCTATAGACCCGAGGAAAGTTGAGGCAATCAAGGATTGGCCGCGCCTGACGAATGTCACGGAGGTTCGAAGCTTCGTGGGCTTGGCGGGCTACTATAGGTGGTTTGTGGAAGGCTTTTCCAAAATAGTGATTCCACTTACCCGCCTGACTCAGAAAGGCACCAAGTTTGTTTGGAGTGAAGAATGTGACCGGAGTTTCAAAGAGTTGAAGCAAAGACTGACTCGACTCCGGTGCTCGCTCTACCGGTGCAGGGCGAAGACTTTGTAGTCTACAGTGACGCCTCCTATCTTGGATTGGGGTGTGTATTGATGCAAAATGGGAAGGTGATCGCCTACGCATCCCGTCAGCTGAAGAGCTATGAGAGGAACTACCCCATCCATGATTTGGAGCTAGCGGCGGCGATTTTCGCCTTGAAGCTGTGGAGGCACTACTTATATGGTGCCCACTGTGAGATCTATACTGACCACAAGAGCTTGAAGTACCTGTTCACACAGAAGGAGCTCAATATGCGTCAGCGGCAGTGGTTGGAGCTGTTAAAGGATTATGATGTTGATATCCTCTACCACCCCGGGAAGGCAAATGTGGTCGCGGATGCACTTAGTAGGAAGTCGGCGAAGAACCTCGCTTTTGATGTTACTCAGCAAACACCCCTGTGGCTGGATATGGACCGATTGGACCTTGAAGTGGTCGCTCCCGAGGTCCCGACTCAGTTGATGGCACTCGTTGTCCAACCGACCTTGTTGGAGAGGATCAAAGATCTGCAACCCGCAGACCCAGAACTCCAAAAGGTGCAGCGAAACATAGAGGAAGCGCATGGCGGCGATTTCAGGGTAGACGCCGATGGTACGCTTCGGTTTCGAAACCGATGGTGTGTGCCGAAAGATGGAGAGCTTCGTGAATTGATTCTACAAGAAGCACACCGATCTCCATATACCGATCACCCAGGCGGCACCAAGATATATCAAGGACTGAAGATGCACTATTGGTGGTCGGGAATGAAGAGTGACATTGGACGCTTGTGGCAAAGTGCCTAACATGCCAACAAGTAAAGGCCGAGCGTCGATTTCCAGCGGGAAAGCTTCAAAGCCTACCAATCCCCGTTTGGAAATGGGAGGACATATCAATGGACTTCGTGGTCGGCTTGCCTCGCTCAACAGGCGGCCATGAGGCAATTTGGGTGATTGTGGACCGATTGACAAAGTCGGCTCACTTCTTGCCGATCCACACCACGTGGTCGGGAGACAAGTTGGCGCAGGTATATCTTGATGAGATAGTTAGACTATATGGGGTGCCGAAATCGATCGTGTCGGATCGTGACCCCCGGTTCACTTCACACTTCTGGAAGAGCCTGCAGGAAGCCCTTGGCACACGGCTCGACTTTAGCACCGCATTTCATCCTCAGACCGATGGGCAAACAGAGAGAACTATTCAAACTCTGGAGGATATGTTGCGAGCGTGTGTCATTGACTATAAGGGAAGTTGGTATGACCACCTACCTATGGCCGAGTTCGCCTACAACAACAGTTATCACGCTAGTGTGGAGATGGCACCGTTCGAGGCTCTCTATGGGCGGGCGTGTCGGTCCCCTATACACTGGAGCGAAGTAGGTGAGCGTGCTGAGTTTGGCCGGGATGTGTTGCGAGAAGCGGAAGAGAAAGTCCGCCTTGCTCGCAAGAGATTGCTCATGGCGCAGTCAAGACAGCAGAGTTATGCAGATAGACGCCATCGAGATATAGATTCGCGGTAGGTGACCGCGTATTCCTGAGAGTCTCACCGATGCGGGGTGTGAAACGGTTTGGAGTGCGGGGAAAGCTAAGCCCCCGATATATTCGACCATATGAGATATTGGAGCGAGTCGGCACGGTGACCTACCGACTTGCTTTGCCGCCGAAGCTTGCGGATGTACACAATGTATTCCATGTCTCCAATCTCCGCAAGTATATTCACGACCCCGAGCATGCAATGCTATACGAACCGCCGGAGCTTCAAGGAGACTTGAGCTATGAACAGTTTTCGATAGGGATTATCGCCCGAGAGGTGCGAAAGTTGAGGAATCGAGAAATCCCCAATGTGAAGGTTAGGTGGAGCAATCACGAGGATCGCGAAGCCACCTGGGAACTCGAGGATCTAATGAGAAAGCACAACCCTCATCTAATTGAGGAGTAAGGTATGGATTTAAGTTAAAGTTAAGAATTGAGTTAGTTTCGAGGACGAAACTCTTAAGGAGGGGAGGATGTAAGGAAGTGAATTCTCGAAATCCGAGGATTGTACTACATCCAGGATCGACTGACTGTCGAGAGGATACCCTTTGTGGGAGTTAAGAATGTCCAAAACACAAAAAGTGCTTTGGAGTTGAGTCTGCGAGAGCAAATGGTGCAAACTGCAATTTTGGGCTGATGTTGCTCTCGGGGACCGGTCTCTGGAGGTGAGAGACCGGTTCCCTCGGCTGGGTGTAGCGGGGTTGCTTGGTGCAACCGGTCCCTGGCAGGGAGGGACCGGTTCCCGAACGTAGTCCCAGCGAGAAATGCCGAAATTTGGCTAAGTCCTGAAAATTGAGCTCTCGGGGACCGGTCTCTCAAGCGAGGACCGGTCTCCCGAGGACCGGTCTCCCGGGGAGAGACCGGTTCCCAAACATGTGCGCCCGAGGGAAGCTCTCGGGGGCCGGTCCCAAGTCGGGGAGACCGGTCCCTCCGCGCGAACTCTGCCCAGTGAGGGTTGCGCAATGGATGAAAAGTTGAGGGGTTTTTATGCAAAATGGCCTTTATTAGAGTGGGCTGAGCCTCTCTCTCCCTCACACTCTCTCATTTCACTCTCTCCCTCTATTTCTCTCTTGCTCCCTCTCTCTCTCTAGAAAGGAAAGGAGGAGAAGAAGAACAAGAAGGAGAGGAAGGAAAGGAAGAAGAAGAACAAGGAGGAGAAGAAGAAGGAGATCAAGAGGAAGGCTTTGGACACCTCCATCTCCCTCTCCTCTTCTCTTTGGTGTAGCACAAGAGGTAGGCTCTTGAGCCCATAGCTTCTAAACCTTGGAGTTTTGGGTTTTTATACTTTGGAATGGGTCAAATGAACCCTAAGCATGCTTCTAAATAGATCAATCCCAAGAATCTAGGGATTTATTGGATGGTTTGCTATGGGTGCAAACCTAGGGCTCCAAAATGGGATTTTTTTGTGAAAGTAGGAGATTGATCTCATTTGAAGCCTTGGAAACCCTATTGTTAGGTCACGAATCATGGAGGTGAAGTCGGTTTTGGCATTCGGCGACCTGACGTGAAGTTCTCGGCAAAATAGGGCTAGGTTAGCATCGATTCGGTCAAGGAAGGCTAAAGCCTTTTCGTAAGGCTCGCCGAGAAGGATTTTCTACGCCTTTACATCGATTAAAGGTAGGGGGTGCCATCCCGAAGCTTTCGAACTCCTTTCTATGTCTTGTATTGCATTTAATCTCATCTCTTCATGTTGCATTGTAGGATTGCATAGTAGCTCCATTCCTTATGCTTTCTAAATGATAACCTAGTGTACTTGGAACGCTTGGTAACTTAGATAGATGAGGATTGGGTCGAAACGTGGATCCTATGATGCGAAAGAAAAGAGATGAACCCGATGGGGGAATTGATGACATAGAAAGTAGTGTAAAATGTTAAAGAACAAACGAGTGGCATCAAAATGTTAAATGATGACGAGTGGCATTAATGTAGTGTAATGACACAAGTGGTCGATGGACCAGGGGATAGGTGGATTCCTTAGAAAATGCCTTGTGAACAATGAATTTAGAAAAACTAAATAGCATTGCATGAATGTCGGGAACAAATGATCCCGCGAGAAATGTTGACTCTAGTTGTAGAGCATCCTCACTTGGAGAGGATTTGATTGGGTTGTGGACCCTAGTGATAGTGCTCCCTCACTTGGAGAGGATTTGATTGGGTTGTGGACCCTAGTGATAGTGCTCCCTCACTTGGAGAGTATTCGATTGGGTATTGACTCTAGTTGTAGAGTATCCTCACTTGGAGAGGACTTGATTGAGTTGTTGACCCTAGATTGTAATATATGGAAACCTTGAGTTACGATGCTAACTTTGATCTAGGGGATCAAAGTGAGGATTGAGCTAGTTGGACATCTTCCTCGAGTGATTTTGGACGCGTGAGAATGAATTCTGGAGATAAATAAGTGTTTCGGCGCAAATTGGGCACGAAACAAAAAGTAAAGAAAATTTGCGGATTTCCGACGCTAACTTTGATTAAAAGAATTAAAGTGAGCAAAGTAATATAAAATGGTGTGAGATACCATTTGATTGGACTAAAGGGTGTAAAATGTAAGTCTGGAATGACTCGTGTTGAAATCGGAGAGAGAACAGAAGATTTGAAATTTTCTGTAAAGAACGGGACTGAGAAATTAGCAGAAAATGCACAGTGTCAGAAAATTATGAAAATTGGCGAAGATGTCAGGAACATTTGTATGAGGCTAGATTTAAAGTTTCACATTATTCTGACACCTGTAGAGAGAGAAATAGAATCCGAAAGCTATCGGATAAAGATTGCAGTTCAGTACAGTTCACGGTGACCAAATGGGGTCGGAACTGAAATGTTAAAATTTCTTTGGACTTGCTAAGTAAAACCGAACATGCCTGTCAAGTTTGAGCTCAATCGGACTTTTGTAAGGGCCTGCGAAAGATATTTGATCCGTGTCGCTAAGTTGTATTAGTCGAGGGGCAAAATGGTAATTATAACCTGTTTAGTGGAATTCCACTAACCTGCCAGAGAAACACCTCCATCCTTATCCCCCTCTTCACCCTGCCATACGTAGAGAGAGAGAAGGAGAAAAGAAGAGAAAAGAGAAAAGAGAAGAAGAAATAGAAGAAGAAGAAAAGAAGAGGTATGATTTCTATATCTCTCTTCCTCTCACTCCTCTCCCTGCTACTAGTTGTAGCAGCAGTAGCAGTAGTAGTAACAGCTGCACCAAGCAGCTTAGCTGGAGCAGCTGGAGCAGCTAACCATGCTGCTCAACCAGCACCAGCAGCAGCAGCAGCAGCAGCTGCTGCTGGAGCAATAGCAGCCAGCAGCAGTAGCATTAGCATCAGCAGCAAGCAGCAACTCAGCTGCTGTCAGCAGCAGCAGGAGGAGAGCAGCAACAGCTAGCAGCAACAGCAGCAGCTTGTAGTAGCAGCAGCAGCAGGAGCTTGTAGTAGCAGCAGCAGCATGCGCAGCACAGCAGCAGCAGCAGTAGCAGAAGCAGCTAGCAGCAGCAGCAGTAGCAGCCAGCAGCAGCAATAACAACAGCAACAGCTTAGCTGCAGGGGGAGCAAGAGGAAGAAAGAAAGAAAGAAAGGAAGAAAGGAAGAAAGAAAGAAAAGAAAGCAAGAAAGGAAAAGAAAAGAAATGAAAGATAGAAAAAGTAGAAAAATAAAAGAGAAGAAGGAATTGAGTTGTGCGATGCAGATTTTGTAATTCTTTATTAGGGATTGATGAAAGTCCTCTAAAGAGTTGAATTACGCTGTTTGGGAAAACTGACCCCGATAATGCACTTTTGCAGGATTGAAGCCCTAAAGTGAAATTGACCGCGTACAAACCTAATTGAGGGTAAAACAAACGCGTTGGCGAAATCGGTTCGGCAATCTGTCGAGCCTACGCGAAGATATCGCCAAAAGACATTTCGGCATCAATTGTCGCAAGCATGGGTTGCGGTTCTTGGAAAAGTGCGAGGAGGGGATTTCTCGCATTCCGGTACAAATAAAGGTGGGTTGTGCTTTACCGAAGTGATTAGGTCACTTCTATGCCAAAGTAAAATATGGTCTCATTTGATGCATATATGAATAAAATGGTCGAAATGTAAACATAGATGTTAAGCATACATAATTGTTGACACCTGAATGCTAGATGCATATGAGTAAATGCTAGAGGCATGTGACTAAATATACATGACATGAATGCTAGATGCATATGAAAGTGAATGCTAGATGCATATGACTAAGCCTACATGACATGAATGCTAGATGCATATGACTAAGCCTACATGAATATGAATGCTAGATGCATATGACTAAGCCTACATGAATATGAATACTAGATACATATGACTAAACATACATGAAAGTGAATGCTAGATGCCTATGTCTAAACATATATGAAAAGTGATTGTACTATAAGCTATATGAATGTCGACAATTCTAGTTGATTAAAAACCTCGATGGTAATAAAATAAATGAGAACATGTGAACTATGAACCCATGTTAAATCCCTAAGAATTGGGTATAAATCGACAACTCTAATTGAGTAGAAACCTTGATGGTGACAAAGTAAATGAAGATGTGCAAATTATAATCCTAGGCGTGGATAACTAGGATAATATATAGATTGAGTGGCATGAACCTAAGTTGTTAAATCTAAGTTGGACATTGTATAGATCGAGTGAAATGAACCTAATATATAAACATAGGTTGGGACATGAAGTGAACCTGGTGTTAATAAACATAGGCTGGACATGAAATGAACCTAATGTCATTGAACATAGGTTGAATTAGTAAACCTAGAGTCGAGATCTAGGTAAAAGAACAAAACTTAGTGTAAATGAACCTAGGTTATGATATATAGAGACACTTAGTAAAATTAAACTAAGTTATGAATTATAGTGGTAATGGGACCACTAGAAAGTGAGTGGTATAGACCTAGAAAGGTCGTCGACATAGGGTAAAAGAGTAAACCCTTGGTTAATGTGATATGGATTCCGGAATCCCAAGGCTAAATGGATACACCCAAAGTGGTGTCGGGTGTGTGCGACGATTTCGCCGCCCAGGGGCTAGAGAACCATCGTCGTGGCGTGTGCGACGATTTCGCCGTCGGATGGTTAGCCAGTTTGTGGATCCTACCGCCTGTTGACTGAACCACTGTCGTGGCGTGTGCGACGATTTCGCCGCCGGGTGGCTAAGTCATAGACCTAGGCCGTTGTTGGGTGAGGTGCGATCCGTTCACCGCCAGACGGCTAGGACAGGAGTACGGTGAGCTGTTGCCAGCTGAGGTGCATGTGAGAGTTCCTTCACCTCGAGCTAGACAGTGCGCGGACTCCTCCGGCACCGACACTCGCCGACTTACCCCTAGGTCCATCCAGGCATAAAATATTTTCATAAGAAGAAAAAGTAAAACCATAGCTTAATGCAACTAATACATGACCTGCAAGAAAAACGATAATAGTCGATTATAGATTTCAGATAAATGGAGTCGCATCGCAGCTTCAAGTTCATAATCAACCTTTGGCTCTACCTCCAATCTTACTCGTTAACCTCTGTAACCCCAAAAACTCACAACTCCAAAATCCCTTAATAACGGGGGACTTCGAACCGTCCTAGGGCCCGTCACATGTGGGACTTTACCATGCCCAAGTGTGACAACTCCGGATGCACCGCATCGATGGGGAGACCGACCTCCATCAAGCCAAGACGAAATTGGAGTATCGATCTATCCTATCAACTTGAGGAGCTTCATACGCACTAGTCCAATGCCCAATGTCACGATGGGTCTCTACCTATTCATTCTGCCAACTCTGCACAAAGCTTTATCTTCGACAATGGTCAATATGGGTTAAACTATATCAAGCGGTTCATTCTCACAATGCAATTCTGTGTTTCTATGTCAATTGACACCGCTTATTATCTAATGCCAATCCATTCTCACATTCACGACAAACTTGAGGTACAAACACACCACCTGTCCATTTTTGGTTCTATCATATCTCTATGTTCAACTACTTAGAAGACATATAAATGAAGTCAAACCAAAGTTTCACATGTAGCTACCGTACAAATCATGAATGGTATAAGTTATATAAGCACTATATATGCCACTTGAATAAGAGAAAACAGACATAGAAGGGAATCCAACTATTCCGATTGCACCCCCACTTCTATTAGTTGTTGTGGGGTGTAGATTACGGAAGCTCCGGCACTTTAACGAAAACGCGATTCTATGCAGCGCCGCTAAAAGATCAAAATAGTGCCATAATTAGGCCTTGTTGTTACACAACTTTGTTCAACTATTTTCGTAATGTTAAACGGAGTTGTCCAACTTGTTTAGGGCCAGCCCCCCAATATGTCCTATGGGGTCAAACTTTCCCCGAAAAATCTAGGCAAAAGCCCAAATCCAAGCCTCATAATATTGTCGTTTAGGTTTTCCGCAGAATGCGACTCCCAATCCTATATAGCAATCGATAGTTTAGAATTATCTAAAAAGCACTCTAGTAATAGGTTTATAGACTTTGTACAGCTAACCCTAAGGCTCAAACACAGCCACTATCCAAGGATTTACCATTGAAAACCTTGAGCTCATCATGGTAACCGATGGTATTCATGGCTCAAAGAGCCCCTAAAGCGCCTTCTAAAAGCACAAGCTCCAAATCCCAAAAGCCAAAATCCAAACCCTAGAGGAAAACTTAACAAAATTAACCTCCTAGTCCAAAGCTCCACCAGAATCTTCTTGTTGGAGAGCTCTTAAGAACCTTCCCAAAAACACCAAATCCACCTTCCTCCCCAATCTGTCTTCTTCTTCTCTCCAAGTCCCCCTAGAGGATTCTAGAGAGAGTAAAGTGAGGAATAGTTGAAGAGGAGGAGGAGAATGGCTGTGGAGAAAGAGGGGTTGGCATAATATAGTGTTGTAACAATTGCCCTTAAGCCCCTCCACTTGTTTTCCTCTGAACTGCCCAGACATGGGGCATTTTTTTTCGGACTTCGGGACCGGTCTCCCGACCAGGGACCGGTTCCCGAACGGGGTTTTCAGGACTTAGCCAATTTGAGTTTTCTGGCTGTCTGCTGCAGAGGGAGCGTCTGCCCTCAGGACCCCGGTCTCAGCGAGGATCGTCTCAACCACCAGGCGACGCGGATGCCTCAGGATTTGTCGCTGCGCAGGCTCAGCAGCAGGCGACGGTTTCTCTTCACGGACGCGTCCCCGAGAGCTCAAAATTGGACTTAGCCAGACTTTCCAATATTGCTCTCCGGGTCCCTTTTGCTCCGTTTTATGAACTCCAATGCACTAGGTCTACTTTAAGCATAGTTCAATTTCGCGTCGCGATCAGTTTTGACGGAACTCGGTATATATTCACAAGGGATGTAGTATGTTATCATTTTATGTGAGACGCCCCAGATATAGTCCTATATATAAGATAATAATAGAGGCTAAACTCTTAACCCGGCTTTAAGCATTTGTGGTGTGCTTGACTAAGAGGTTAAGAAAGTTAAGGGTCTAGGACGGGAGTATCCTGGATGGTGCTCCCCCTGGGAATCGGAGGCGTCACAGGATGTATCAGAGCCAATTACACAGCCGGAATGGTGAGATGAGTCTCGGCTGAAGCATGGGTCTGGATGACGGGCTAGCGAATGAGTCTCAAATCGCCTGGTACTTGTGAGTACTGAGCCTGAGCGAGACGTCGGGCTTAAAGGAGGGAAGATTGTGAGCAGCCCCAGAATAGTCGTAATATATAAGATATTAAGGGCTAAACTCTTAACCCGGCTTAAGCATTTTGGGTAGTGGTCTAGACTAAGAGGTTAAGATTAAAGCGTGCTAGATCGGAGTATCCTAGGATGGGTGACACCCCGGAAGTCGGGGCGTCACATGTCC
>NW_017890593.1:27802-44974 GCF_001540865.1 Ananas comosus
TTAAACGACTTTTTTGCATATCTAGTTATTTCTAAGTTTCTAAACATATAAATAAGCTAATGGTGGGTCATCTAAAATTTTAAGGCGTTGATAATTTACAATTCCAAACCACTAGAAACTTATTCTTCCGTTTCATCTCTCTGATTACATGTGAGTTCTTAGCATCAAGGGTCAAATCGCTTCGATTCCTTCGTTTTTACTGCGATACCTTCTTTGAGAATCAAGTAGGATGATTGATTAAAGGTGAACCTCATAGCTTATGGTTTTCAAAAGTAAATCACCACAATCTTCAATTCTAACAGGTCCGAAAGTGAGAGTTCGTGCGCGTGATCTGCGTGAAGCCGAGATTCGAGTGGACGCTTGAGGAGTTGAGGCGTGTGACGCTGCGAGGAGTTGCAGCAAGGTCGTATTGGTGAGGATTCCTAATCGATCGGGAACGGCAGAAGATCACGAGTCAACGAGAAGTCGGTAAATAGTGGTCGTGTGTTTTGTCGAAATCACTTGTACTCAAGTTTTCTTTAGTGATTTTCTTTGCTGATTCGGGTCCACGTGGGTTTTTCACTCCGAATTTGGAGTTTCCCACGTTAAAGTTCTCGGTGTGTTTTAATTTCTGGCTATTTTATCTTGTTTGCTTCGAGATTTTTTGGTTTGCGGAATTTACACCTATTCACCCCTCGTAAGGTGTTACTTAGTTTTTAGATCCTCAGGGATGCCATATCTTGACAAGTATAGCAAAAAGTAAAGAAAAAATAAAAGAACAACGATTGATAAGGGTGGCAACATAGAAGTGATGTATAAACCACTAGAGCTAGTGTAAAAGTTCAAAGATTGAGACTTATAAATCTATTGAGTTAAGGATAGATACATCGACTTGCTATGTTCCGTGCTCTGCTCGCTCCCTCGGGCGATGCGCGTCCGCAGTTATGATCACGGTTGGAGTAAACCGAAGGACGAGTCCTAGCGGGTGAGTTCCTGCGATTGATGGATTAATGTGAAGCAAGGTAAGTCGTGCCGAAACCCCGGGTTTAGCCTTGAGAATTAAAGAACAAAGAGTAAAGAACAAAGAATAAAGAATAAAGAGTAAGTGAAAAGACAAAAGAATTTGCTAATCTGCATTTATTTAATGTTGAACATTACCTTAATTTAGCTGTTCAGGATATTAGCATCATGTGTTGTAGATTGGTTTACTATATTTATTATCCTTCTTATATGCTGAGTTAGCCTAGTGGGAAAGTCGGTGATGTTGAGGAGAACACCACTGGGAACTTTTTGTAGTTTCTCACACGCCAGCTATTTCCACAGAGCCGGGGACCGAGCGATGCCGTGCGAGCGACGAGGTAAAGGTATCGGCCTAGTCAGAAGGCCACCATCAATCGAATTGGGTTTCATTTTGTAGTAGATGTACCTATGTTTCATCTTTTGTATTTGATGACTAGTATGTTGAGAAAAGAATGTAAATGTGCATTTTGAGGTAAATATGATGTTAAGAAAGAAATGATGAAATGAAATTAAGAAATTCGAAGGTGAACAAATGAATGTAATGTTATATGGATCAAAAATGGAATCATAGTACTTGGAATGTTAGTTTCTTTTTCTTTCACCTAATGGCTATTGCTTGCCCTCGTGTAAGCGTTGGTGTAGTGTTTTCAGCTAGTGCATATTCCTTGTTTTGAATTTGTACATGTGTGGGCCTGGGGGATAGGGGAAACTTTGTCGTTCGCTCTGTTTGACGTGCTCGGGTCGGGCCAAATTGCGTCGTCGCTCGGGGCCGTGACACCTGGAGTCTCTTAATCCGCTTTCTTGGCGCAGAAGAGTCCTGTTGACGTTGCAGCTCACATCGCTTGTTGCTCACCATCCACGTGTGGCACAACTGATCGCGAAAGCTCCAAGTCTCCGCCGGTGCTGCAATTTCAGGGAACATCTGTCCCATTGCCCGCAGCGAATCTAGACGAGATCGTACACTTACGCTGGTGCAGTCGCTTCCTGAAAAACGACAATTCAGTTTAGTCCTCGACACTCTAGGTTGAATACGAAATAATAAACGGATCTCAATGGCGAAAGTCATGAAAGGAGCTTATCCCATCCGCTGGGTTTACATGTTGTGTCGACCAACAATGAACAATCACGTTGGCTAGAGAATAAACTGAAACTTGATCTACATCTACATATCGTCTTAGAGGTTTACTATACTTGACCCAATCGATTTATTTTTCGCACACGTCACAAGTTCCTGTTTCTACGAGCGTAAGTCTTACGGTTTACGTATGGCTAGGTCTCCTAGTCATTAGCGTTTCTATTATTTACTTTTTATGCTTGATACCAGCTTAATCGTCACCCAAGTGCTCGCAATTTGGTGCCAGATTGTCGGCACGCGACACACCCGCCGAAGGACAGAGCTTTCTGTACGTCTTAGGCGTACATTATACAAGCTGTAGAGAGGCGCCACAACCAGGAACAGCATTTCAAATAGATTTGAATAAGTATCAAAAAAATAAAGAGGCTAACTATGCTATTACAAGGCATTAATTCAAGATTTTACATTTGAAATTTCATAAAGTCTCTAAATTATTACTAGCCTTTTACAATTTAATATTATCATTTTACAATTTGATACAATGTTGATTATTATACTGAAATCTGAGCTGGACTGGTACTAGGTGCATTTTTCTCTGGTCTCGGTGGATAGGGCGCTATTCTACGAACTACGCCCTGTCTCAGGCGCTGCGCGCGATCCGTTGAATTACCCAACCAAACAACAAGGTGGGTGGAACTATTAATATATAGTTCCAGTGCGTTACGGACCAGCCAAGGGAGAGACGTCGACCGCACAAGCGTCCAAAGGAGCCTGAAACATGTTAGTCAACAGATAATCATAAATAATTTTTGTTCTTAATCATTCTCTATTTTTTAGCTCTTAGCAATCCCTGTAACTGTAGTTTTTAGGCTATTAGTTATTCTTTACTTGTACATTTCCTTACTCTTTAGTTATTCTTTAATCTTTACAACTTTGTTTGAATTATCTAAACTAGGCCATTCTTCAAGGTTTCTTTACCCTTAGTCTCATATGCGCAACCGATCCCCACCGGTCTTTGAGTCAATCAATGCAGATAGTCGTGTCACGCCCATCCCCGCCATTGGGTCGGTTCGGTCAAACGTCAACAGAGGCCGAACGGAAAGAGCCTCGCTGTCCGCCAAGGCTCTAACAACTATGTAATAAGTGGCAATAAACGAGAGAATTGGCATATATAATACAAGGCTTTGCGCGGAGGCACAAGCAAAAGGAAGCGAAAACCTCCTAAGTAAATATACATCACATATGTATTTGATGTTCATTTTAAACAATTCCAAGTAACAAGGCTATTACAATTCATTAAACATCCAATTCTTTACATTTAGTCATCCTCCAATACATGATTATTTCCACTTTTATACCTAAATAACAGAATAAAGTTATCAGTATAAACAAAAGGAATGATACAATGTTATAAAGTCCCGGTGGCCGCTACCTCTTGCGAACCCTTGTCGGTCTCCGCGCCTGACCGCTCGTACTAGGACCTGTAGAGGTTAGTGGTGTGAGAACTACAACGAAAGTTCCCAGTGGGCTCGGCATCCGACCTCGCCGATTACCAATAGTCATCAGCATATAAGGTATTTCAAGAAGAAAAGTAACATTACTAATGCAACTAATACTATGGCCTGCAAGAAAGAAGTCAGTAGATTACGATTTCAATACGTAATGGAAGATGCATGCATGCTTGGCAATTCTAATCAAGCTTTGGCTTACCATCTTACCGGTTAACTCTGTACCCAATAACTCACAACTCCAAAATTCCTTAATAACGGGGGACTTCGAACTCCTAGGGCGGTATGGTGGGACATTACCTGCCCAGTGGTGACCACTCGGAGATGCACGCATGAGGGGAGCGACTCCTCAGCCAAGCGAAATGTGATATCGATCTATCCTCAACTTGAGGACTTCATAGCCACTAGTCACAATGCCAATGTCACGCATGGTCTCTCCTATTCATTCTTGCCATCTGCAAGCTTTATCTTCGACAATGTCAATATGGGTTAAACTATATTAAACGGTTCATTCACAATGAATTCTTGTTTCATTGTCATATGACACCTTTTTTCTAATGTCCAAGTGCCATTCTCCATTCACACAACTGAGGTACACCAACACCACACATGTCATTTTTGGTTCTATGCATTCTTCTATGTTAACTACGTTGAAGCAATAATGAAGTCAAACCAAGTTCACATGTAGCTATCCTACTAGCATGAATGGGTTATATTATAATACTTAATGATCTCACTTGAATACGAGAAACAGACATAGAAGGGATATCAACGGATTGCCGATTGCACCCCCCACTCTATTGGTTGTGTGGGTGTGCAGATTACGGAAGCTTCGCACTTAACGAAAACGCGATTCGCGCCTATAATCAAAATAGTGCCCATATTAAGGCTTTTTTAATCAACTTTGTTCTAACATTTTGTAATGTTAAAACGGAAGTTGTCCAACGTTTTTAGGGACCCCAATTAGTTTCTATTGGGGTAACTTGTCCCCGAAATATCTAGGCAATAAGCCCCAATCAAGCCTCTAATATTGTCGTTTAGGTTTTCGCTGAATCGTCCCAACTATAAGCATATCGATAGTTTTAGAATTATCTAAAGCACTCTAGTAAAGTTTATCAGCCTTTGGTAAGCGAACCCTAGGCTCCAACAGCCAATTCTTCAAGGATTTAACCATGAAACTTTGAGCTTCTTGGGTACCATGGTATTCATGGCTCAAAGAGCCCCTAAAGCCCTCTAAGGCACAAAGCTCAAATCCTCAAGCAAAATCCAAACCTAGAGGAAAACTTAAAAAAATTACCTCTGAGTCCAAGCTCCACCAAGAATTCTTCTTGTTGGAGAGCGTTTTAGAACCTCCAAAACACCAAATCCACTTTTCCCCAATGTTTTCTTATTTTCTCCAAAGCCTAAGGGATTTGAGTAGAGAAGTGAGGAAATGAGACGAGGAGGAGAGATGGCTTGTGCGGAACGCGCGCCGATCTTCTCTCAAAAACCTGTGTCGTCCTCAGAGACCGGTCCTCTCGAGGAGACCGGTCTGTGAGAGACCGGTCTCTCAAGTGAGGAACCGGTCCCTCCCTGCGTGACCAAAAACCCAACGTTCGGGAACCGGTCTCTCAAACTTGAGACCGGTCCCTCGCTGCGCGACAGAAGCACCATGGTTCGGGAACCGGTCTCTCATCACAGGGGACCGGTTGCATCATGGTTTACGCAGTGAGGACCTTGGGGGAACCGGTCTCTCCATCTCAGAGATCGGTCCCAGAACACATGAAAGTTCAGAAAAGTTGTTTTAAAGCAATCTAAGCCTTCTGAACTTATTCTAATTATGTATCTTCACCACAAATGATCTTTTCTTCATACCTTAGGTGTCGATCTTTCCGAATGAGTCTTCGTCCTCCAATTTGAATCTTTTCTCAAAAACTTCTGCGATCAACTCTTCAAGACTCCAAACAACTTTACGAAATTCGCCAACCTATAAAATCCTTAACAATCTTTAGCATTCTTGTGCTTCACATTCCTTATTCTCATTGCCCCACTTTATCTTAACTCTACACATTGTCATTATCATCATTCTTTACATCACTTTGGTTCTTTGACTCACACTAACTCTAGTGTCACTTTACCTTATGTTTTCAAATGCCACTCGATCTTGTCATTGTGTCACTCTGTTCTTTTGCTCACTTTGGGTGCTCACTTTTTTCTCATTCATACACATAGGGTTTTCGACAATCACATAGTTCTCACTCATCATATTATGCAGGTTGTACTCACAATCATGCATCATTACATTTTCATCATTACTTTACCCTAAAATGCATGCAACAATATATACATATATGCTCAAATGAATGACACATTAGGCATAGAGAGAAGTTCAATGAGTTTGAGAAGCACCACCCACCTTGTAGGTCTATTTAGGTGCTCCGATGATTTTCTTGAGATTTTTAGACCTTTCGTTCTTTACCTGCGGCATAACGAAGCCAAATTAGGCTTATTTCGCCATAACTTTGCATACACTTTTCGTAATGCTATTCCGAGCGCACCAACGCGTCGGAAATACCCCCAATTAGGTTTCTAGAGGGTCAATTGCACTTAGAAATCCCCATGAGCAAAAGCCCCAATTTGGTGCCCTAGCTCCAATACATATATCAAACCTAGGGTTTGATCTCATTGGGAAGCAAAAGTAGCTTCAATATACTCTAAAGAGTTCATCTAAACCATTCCTAGCTCATTCCAAACCCTAGTTTGGATTTCACCATGAGAGGTGGGTTGAAGCTCACCTTTGAGCTAAACCATGGTTTTGATCTTTAAAGAAACAAGGAGAAAGCTTCAAAGACTCTAAACAATCCATTAAAACCATTTCTAGGTTTATTCAAAGCCCATTTTAGGGTTTTACTACAATAGGGTTCAAAGCTCACCTTATAAGCTTTCCTTTCTTGCACTAGAGAGGAAGAAGATGAAGTTGCTTCACCTCTTGATCTTCTTCCTAACCTTTTTTTCCTTCTTTTCCTTCCTTTCTTTCTTCCTTCTTCTCCTTTGCCTTCTAGAGAGAGAGAGGGAGAGAAGAGAGTGTTTGAGAGGGTGAGAATGAGAGAAAATCTCATTAGCCCTCAAAACATAGCTATTGGGTTGCATAATTGCAAATAAACCCCTCAACTTTCACTTTAATACACTGCCCGAACTGGGCTGATCGCGCAGGCGGGGACCGGTCTCTCCTTCAGGGACCGGTTCCCGAAGGTCGTCCCAGCGCAGCCAGAGCTGCCGCGCGCAGTGCAACCGGTCTCTCTCTGGGGGACCGGTCTCTCGGGGACCGGTCTTTCGGGCAGGGACCGGTTCCCGAGAGCTGCTCTCTCAGGACTTAGCCGATTTTTCGGCTGTCTCATTTCTCACGCGTTCGGGAACCGGTCTCTCCCACCAGGGACCGGTCCCCGAGAGCTGAAAATCTGCAGTTTTGCAGAATTTGATTCTTTAGCTCTCGAAAACCTTCCATAACACACTTTTGATTATTTTAACATCTTCGGACTTTCCGAAGTGTACCACCCCCGCACTTTGGTCAATTTGACTAAAGTTCGATATTATTTTCCGAATTTCCGGTATATTACACCAGGAGACGGTGGATCAGTTGGTGACCACACCAGTTTCGGCTCGTCGTGTACGGCCGGGAGTCGCGACGGAGGCATTTCCGTCAGGGTCAGGTGATCCGACTGCTGTTAGTTCAAAGATGGAAGCTGAAAAAGAGCGTGCTTTAGCGGCTCTTATGACCTTCAAGAAGTTTGATCCGCCTACTTTTGATGGAGAGGACATAGATCCATGGACTGTGGAGTCATGGATTGATTCCATAGAGACTATCTTTGAGGATTTGTACATGGTGGAACGGGACAAGGTACACCTAGTCGTGCATTGTCTACAACGGTCAGCGAAGGTGTGGTGGAAAGACATCAAACGGAATCGATCGCCTAGTCTTCCTTCTATGGTTTGGCAAGAGTTTCGGGAATTAATGCGTGCAACTTATTTCCCCGATAGTGAAAAGAGGAAGCTTTAGAACAGGTTTCAGAAACTACGACAAGGAGACCGTTCTGTGAGGGAATACGAACGAAAATTTTCCCGTATTGTGAACTGTGTTCCAAGTGTGGTACGGGATGACAAGGATCGAGCAGATTGTTTTGTACGAGGACTTCGGCCTAATATTTTTGAAGCAGTGTATAATCTAAAGTTACAGACTTTTGCTGAAGTCTTGGATCGGGCCTTATGGATAGAACAAGGCAATGCATCGGTGCAGGAGGAGCGCGAATCTTATTACAAGGAAAAAGGAAAAGAACGGCCAGCAAGTGGGTATGATGGTCAGTCAAGTTCTCAGCAGACCTCAGTGAGTTCGCGCTCGCGATCCCGAGCTCCGGGGACGTATCGCAGTCGATCCTCGGCATGTTGTGTTATTTGTGGGGGTCCTCACTACCCGCAGCAGTGTGAGCAACGAGATGGCAAGTACTTCAGGTGTGGGCGGCCAGGTCATGCGCGGGACGAGTGTCCACGAGGTGCTAACCAAGCCTTGACGCTGGCGACGGCATTTTCCTTTCCGGGACAGCTTGCAGGTGTGTCACCTGCTGCACGGTATGGAGAGCGACAGAGGATAAGGCAACCGAGGGGTTCGCGACAGGCAGCAAGTGGCCGTGGATAGGCGACCCATGTGGTGAAACCTGCTGCGACTGGTAGTAATGTGGCAGGTATGAGTTAATTACAGCAAGCATGTCTTCTGCAATATGTAAATTTAGTGCATTGCATGCATTGATTACGTAGTCGTTACTGCTAATTGTGCGGTAGTATCACAGAGACCAAGTAGATGGGTAAATGTCCCAGTTATGTTTTTATATGTAAGTTGTAGTACCTGTTGAGGCAAGTAGAGAGTCCTAGAGCACTAGCAAATCGTTGGTGATAGCCTGTGGATAAAAGTCGAGACTCGTGGTAGAGATGGTAATGGTTGACCAACTCTTAACACTAATGCGAGTTGCTGATTGCGAGAGTCTAGTCGCGATGTTCGTGAAACTCTTGTGAGGCCGAGCGTTTTGCAGATTGTTCCGGTAGATCGAACAGTGAAAGTAGAATCACTGTTGAGGAAATGATCGGTTAGTGGTCAGGTACATGCACGTGGACCTAGTAGTACCTTGAATTGAGGTAGGTGGGTCGTGCTCGTGTAGTTGGTATGCATAGGCAAGAGTTGCCTAATGCTAGACTTAGTATGGCGCGCGATAGAGTCGTATGAAGCGCTCGAGTGTAGGTGCTCATAGAGTGTAAATTTGTTTCAGCCGTGAGTGAGTTGGCAGTAGCACTTTAGCATTGCTAAGTGTGAAGCGTGCCAGAGGTCACTCGTAGGGCTGGTGGCTCGCACTAGGTGCTTAGAAGCCGATAGAGTGTGTAGCTCTGTAACGTGTGTCGTGTAAGACGACGATGTTGCGGGTAGTGCTTGGGGGCGATCCGTGCCTGGACCAATTGTGGATTGTGGAGACTGGACCCATTGGGCAGGCGCAGTCAGCTGTGAGAGACAGCGGCCCGATACCTGTAGGTAGGGCAGAGAGTTTTGGTCAGGACGGTAGTCCGAGCATAGACCCGAGTACGTGGAATGCCACGTGTTGGATCGTGAAATCGATGATGCACTGAGAGTGCGGTTGTGACCAAACCGAGGACTTGGCGTGGTTTGGGGTCTTGGTTGCTCCCAATTGGAGCAGGTATGCGATATCTCAAATGAGAACTGTGTCTCGTGATAATTGGGTCTACGCTTGCGAGTGAGAGACGTTGAGTTAAGTGATAGGCCTACATCGGAATCACGATTTGCGAACGAATCTGTGGTAATTGAGACAAGTAGGTTACCCATGTGCATTGCAAGTGAGTATTTCGAACATCTCCAAGTAAAGGATAGTGTATAAGGACCGTGAGAGCGAAGGCTCGGTCCTGTGGATTATTTAGTCAGAATTGCTAAAATAAGCATCCATGACGAGCTGAGATTGAAAACGCGAACAAAGTGTTCGTAGAGACTGATTGGAGGAATCAGGGTAGCATAGAATGAAATTCAGAAGCTACGGAATGATATGATTTTACCTGTTGAGGATTGTTGGAACTTATCTCCCTCCGTTAGGGTAAATAGAAGAATATGTATCTACGTTTCGCGGACGAAACTTTTGTTAACGGGAGGAGATTATAATATATGGAAACCTTGAGTTGCGATGCTAACTTTGATCTAGGGGATCAAAGTGAGGATTGAGCTAGTTGGACATCTTCCTCGAGTGATTTTGGACGCGTGAGAATGAATTCTGGAGATAAATAAGTGTTTCGGCGCAAATTGGGCACGAAACAAAAAGTAAAGAAAATTTGCGGATTTCTGACGCTAACTTTGATTAAAAGAATTAAAGTGAGCAAAGTAATATAAAATGGTGTGAGATACCATTTGATTGGACTTAAGGGTGTAAAATGTAAGTCTGAAATGACTCGTGTTGAAATCGGAGCGAAAACAGAAGATTTGAAATTTTCTGTAAAGAACGGGACTGAGAAATTAGCAGAAAATGCACAGTGTCAGAAAATTATGAAAATTGGCGGAGATGTCAGGAACATTTGTATGAGGCTAGATTTAAAGTTTCACATTATTCTGACACCTGTAAAGAGAGAAATAGAATCCGAAAGCTATCAGATAAAGATTGCAGTTCGGTACAGTTCGCGGTGACCAAATGGGGTCGGAACTGAAATGTTAAAATTTCTTTGGACTTGCTATGTAAAACCGAACATGCCTATCAAGTTTGAGCTCAATCGGACTTTTGTAAGGGCCTCCGAAAGATATTTGATCCGTGTCGCTAAGTTGTATTAGTCGAGGGGCAAAATGGTAATTATAACCTGTTTAGTGGAATTCCACTAACCTGCCAGAGAAACACCTCCATCCTTATCCCCCTCTTCACCCTGCCATACGTAGAGAGAGAGAAGGAGAAAAGAAGAGAAAAGAGAAAAGAGAAGAAGAAATAGAAGAAGAAGAAAAGAAGAGGTATGAATTCTATATCTCTCTTCCTCTCACTCCTCTCCCTGCTACTAGTT
This sequence comes from Ananas comosus, assembly GCF_001540865.1. Lineage (NCBI taxonomy): Eukaryota > Viridiplantae > Streptophyta > Magnoliopsida > Poales > Bromeliaceae > Ananas > Ananas comosus. Next base: position 38,450 of record NW_017890593.1, read on the forward strand.
GTAGCAGCAGCAGCAGTAGTAGTAACAGCTGCAGCAAGCAGCTCAGCTGGAGCAGCTGGAGCAGCCAGCCATGCTGCTCAACCAGCACCAGCAGCTGCAGCCAGCAGCAGCAGTTGCAGCTTATTAGGGATTGATGAAAGTCCTCTAAACTAATTGTTTTGAGGTTTTTGGGCTAGTAAAGAGTTGAATTACGCTGTTTGGGAAAACTGACCCCGATAATGCAATTTTGCAGGATTGAAGTTCTAAAGTGAAATTGACCACGTACAAACCTAATTGAGGGTAAAACAAACGCGTTGGCGAAATCGGTTCGGCAATCCGTCGAGCCTACGCGAAGATATCGCCAAAAGACATTTCGGCATCAATTGTCGCGAGCGCGGGTCGCGGTTCTTGGAAAAGTGCGAGGAGAGGATTTCTCGCATTCCGGTATAAATAAAGGTGGGTTGTGCTTTACCGAAGTGATTAGGTCACTTCCATGCCAAAGTAAATCGTGGTTTCATTTGATGCATATATGAATGAAATGGTCGAAATGTAAACATAGATGCTAAGCATACATAATTGTTGACACCTGAATGCTAGATGCATATGAAAGTAAATGCTAGATGCATGTGACTAAATATACATGACATGAATGCTAGATGCATATGAAAGTGAATGCTAGATACATATGACTAAGTGTAATACACTGAACTTTTACAAATTGCAGAGTTCGAGTGTGTGGAAGGCAATGTGGAACTATCCTACCTATTCTAAAAAGCTTGGGACAAGTTTTTGGACAAGTTAGAGGGTGATTGGAAAGCTAAAAGCAAGCAAGTGCATTGAACTGGCAAAATCAGCATTTTTCTGCTTGCTGTACCGGTACAGCCATTACCTTGTACCGGTACAGACTGGCAGAAACATAGCAGCAAGGGTCTTTTGGTAATTTCACATCTTAACCCTTATCTATACCCCCTGCACGACCACAGGAGCTCAGTGGAGGTTGCTGGTGATCAGAGAGAGCTTCTCCCACCTTCTCCACTCTCTCTCTCTCTAGGGTTTTTCTCTCTCTACGTGGAATTCGTCGTTTCGCGCCGTTTTCGCGCCGCGCTCGTTGTTCGCTGATTGGAAGACTCGAGGAAAGTGTTTGGAACGTGGGAAAGAAGGGTTTTATCGAGTTTCCCGTGAGGATATTGCTAGGGAAGCTGATTCGCAGCTTCAGAAAGGTAACTACCTTGATTTCTCTTGAATTTATGGTTTAATATCGGATTTTGACGCAGTTTAGTGTCGTTGCTTCCAACTGAATTAAAAGACGTTTACAGCAGCAAAAAAGAGTTAGTTGGCTGCTCTATTATCCATTTAAACTCAGAGATATGTTGCTTTACAGCTTATTAAGGGTAATTAGTGAGTTATAACTCAATTTCGGAACTATACGCGGTTTAATCGCGTAATTGATGCAGTTTCGTATGATCTCTTCGCAGCAGGTCTTTGAGCCTCTTTGAGCTGAACTTGTACTCTTAGAAGCTGGTTTGGAAGCTGTTCTAACCAAGGGTAAGTAGGAATTTCAGTTAGAAAACTGAATTCGCAAGATTCCGACTATATTATTAGTAATTGATGACTTTGTTGCCGTTTTGGAAATAGTTCGTAGCGGACTTGTAACGGACCTTCGGATTACCTCCGGCTGATGCGTGAGGGATTTTGGAAGCTTAACTTGAGGTATTTATTGTGCCAAAACAGGGATTTAAGCTATTCCTATGTACTAAGTCCAATTACGCCAAAATTGGACCATTCGGTTGAAGTTGTAATACGATATTCACGCCTTGTGTTCAGCAGGATTGAGACTTAGTGGAGCTGATCCTGGGGATTCCTTTGGACTGACTTGAGCTTAGTACAAGGTGGGTCGGACCTAACCAGAGCAAGTGAAGCTCCCCTATGTTCTATGTGTATTATAGAAGAGATCTAGCCTATGCGTATATGATTAATAAGGACTTCGAATGCGTCACCTTAATGTTAGCTTGTTTGAAATGAAATCTCTATTAAGTAGAGAACATACATGCATAAAGTATTCAGGTTTATGCTGACTAGTTAATATGTTTCTAGCATGTTCCTAGACACTAGAGAACAATGACGTTCTTATGACTTTAACGACCCTAAAGTATAGAACAATAACATGCTTTATGCCTATGTTGATAGCGCCATGATAGTGGAAAGATTCTAATGCCATATGTAAAGTTGCATTCCTCTCGCATGTTTATTAACCTAGTGGATACTAGTTGTTATCAATATTTGTTATACTGAAATGTCGATCAAAGGATCGAGAGCGAGAATATTGTGAGTTAAAACATGATAATTGAGACATGTTGGACTGTGGATTATGCTTGCTTGCCATCGTGCTCATTCGCACATGCTTGTGAGGGTAGCTCCCTACAAGCCGGCACTCCGGAGTTGGCCTACGCGACAGTTGCTCGCCCGTGCGGGATTGGGTGCCGAAGTGGATTGCCGTGGGGAGTGTATACTACCACGGGGCCATTAGGCGCGGCGCAAGTGGGACAACCTTGGGTAGATTCTTATGAATGAAAAGAAAGTACTAAATGACAAAGGACAGTAATGAATGCTCATCAGTTATAGTGTACAGTATTTACTTACACATCCATGTTCATGCTTGTGTTTATTGTAGTTTATAGTAGTTGCTATGCTTCTATTACTCAACTGATTCATTACTGCAGAAATCATGATTACATGTGATTACATGCCTATTGCCTGTTAGCATTGCATATTTATATCATGTAATTATCGCTTTTACTTTTATTTAGTACATCTTGAGCCTAGTGGTGTAATTCGCCGAGACTGGCGGCTTACCCACTGGGAACTATTGTTAATAGTTCTCACGCCCTTTTTATTGTTGTTTCTACAGAGCCATCTACAGGAGAGGCTAGAGATCGTGGCAAGGGAGTCACGTCTAGCTAGACATTACTAGGAGCTTGCTAGTCGATCACCTTGCTACTCGGGCTACGGCCGAGGGTGATGTCCCCATGTATAGAGAGACTACCATTGTATCTTCTTTTGTATAACCCGTGATGTATATGTACTTTTTGGACAGTCACTTTAATTATTATACTTTCTCTTTTAGTCGAGATTTTGGATTGTACACTCTTTGTTCTTTTACGGATAGTATATCGACTTGCACTTTGCTCTGATATCAGGATAGGATTTTCTATGTTTTTCTTCCTATCGACTTGTGTTCTTGTGCCTTATATACTGCAGGTGTATGGCGGGTCTGTGCACGTACTGGATATGCTTCCGCTCGTACCCGGGCGTGACAGATTATGGTGGTATCAGAGCCAAGGGTTGAGTCTTAGTAGACCTAGCAAACCTTAGGCTGGTTGGACTATAAGAATAGGCTCGTGAGAGACGAGGTCTAGTCGAGGTTGTTGTTAGCGAAAGTACTTTGATTGGGTACTTATAAACTCCGAATGGTAGGAGTTTGATCGGGATGTGCAATTACTAACTTTGCAGAGGGTCACGTTGGCGGCCGACAACGTGACATCGAAAGTTACGCGTTACATTTTATTACTTTCGCTTAATTAGCTGGTTTATATCCTCAATGAAGGGTCAATAGTATAGGTTTTATTAATCTATATTTGTTTTTGTGCTGTAGCTCAAGATGCCTTTGACTCATTCGCAAGCCGCCGGGGCAGCTGGGGCGGCGGATGCAGAGGAAGTGGGGACTTCTGTTACTTCGGGATCTAGTGGGATCCATGAGTTGCAGGATCAGCTCGCGAAGCTGACAGATTTGGTTGCTCAGCAGGCTGCGGCCCCGCGACAGCAGATGGATGCCGCGCGTCGGCAGGAGGACAGGATAAAGAGGTTAGAGGATTTACTACTGCGACAGACGACTGACAGGGAGATTCCGGATCCTATACCTACAGTACCAGACAGGGATGCGACAGTGAGAGCACAATTACCAGTACCTGACACACCCCCAGTAGCTCCGAGGGCGGAGACCCGACAGGAGACAGTTGTACCACCACCAGTACCTGTAGCGGCATCAGGGACAGTGTTACCAGAGATGGTGGGGGCTGAGGAACGAGAGCGTATGATGGAACAATTGAATGAATTCCGTCGTTGTACCCCTCGTATCTTTGACGGGGAGAAAGCAAATCACTGGGTGGTCGAGAAATGGTTAATGCACATAGAGAAGCTATTCTATGATACATTCGTCGAGGAACGATATCAAGTTTGGTTTGCGACGCACCACCTTGACGGCGAGGCTTACATGTGGTGGGTGGACATTCGTGAGGATCCCCGTACTGATTTGTCCGCTATCACGTGGAACAGGTTCAAGGAATTGTTGTTGACGACCTATTTTCCTCAGAGTGTGAAGAGGCAGATTAAAAGGGATTTGAGAAATTTGAGGCAGGGGGACAGGACAGTGGCAGAGTATGAGCGAGAGTTCTCTCGATTACTGCACTGCGTTCCTTTTGTGGTTCGAGATGATGAGAACAAGGCTCGCATATTTGAGGTGGGTTTGCGACCTGCGATTTTCAGATTGGTCCAGGCGTCAAACCTCTCTACTTATAGGGATGTTGTGAACCGGGCCTTGATTGTTGAGAAGGGGGCAGAGATAATAAAGGAAAGGGACATCATGGATCGAGGAAAAGGAAAGAGGCCAGCGGCTGAGAGTAGTGGTCAGCAATCTTTCAGGAGACCGCCAAAGTATCCGAGGGGCCAGTCAGGTCAGTCGAGGGGTCGAGGTTCTTCAGCACCCCGTGGAGCACCCGAGCGTCGTCGACCGCCGCGTTGTGTTATCTGTGGTGGGCCTCACGTACCGCCACAGTGTCCACAGCGTGGAGGCAACTTGTTTTCTTTGTGGCCAAAAGGAGGGAGGGCCACTTTCGTTCAAGTGCCCGAGAGGTTCTGTCACCAGCCCCGCGACCACGGCTACCCAATTTGGCTCGGCCCGGGCCCGCGTCGAACAGACGCCCGGGCCTACAGGACCTCCCTGTCCTCCCAAGCTACCAACAGATCATAAGTAATACCAGAATTTAATACCCAAGGAACATTCATAAATACACGATTCACGAAGCACGCAAACAGTGGCTAACAAAACAAGAAGCAAGATTGCAAGTATCAGAAACATATACAAGTGCATTAAGAGAAGAAAGCGCCTATCTAATCTAGCGATTCATCTGGATTACTAACATTAAATACCATCCTTTTAGCATTCTTCCCAAAATTAATAGATAGCAATCACTCGACACCTCACCGCTATAGCATCATCTACTCTCAACATAGAAGGTGACACCTAATGCAAAAGGGAGGTAGCTAATGCGACTAAGCACGTACGGGCCCCTTACCGCGATCCTCACGCTCACACGGGGAACCCACCCGACCACGTAGAAACACTGTAGGTAAAAATGGGGTGAGCAACTAAACCTTCTTAGTTCCCAGTGGTTCGCGGCCGCGGCCGACTAAACGCCGATGCTCCACGCCAACCCTCAGGTCGCAAGCTGGCAACAAGTAGATAATCATAGATAGACAGATACAGCGAAAGCTTAAACTGACGGAAATGACAGCTACGGCTAACCCATGACCAAATCATAATATATGAATGCATGTACAAGGAACATAGATAAAGCCACTGAGCCCATTAATCCCATGCCAAAAGGTAAAGCTATTTTCTCGTTCATCAATCTCATTCTGTTTTACTTTTCAATGCTCCGTGGCTTCCCTGAAGGAAAAGCCGTAATGCCACAAAAAGCCATTCTCCGAAGGTAAGCCGAGGCGGTCAACTCCGCACCTACACAACCGAGACGTCTGCCCGGGCCTATAATAGGGCAACCCTTGGGACCCAAACAATAAGCAATCCCACGTGACCAACATCCGGAGCGCACTACTTGTGTGGGGCTTCCATCACAAGATTTAGAAACAGACCGTGAGCATGATCCAATCCTCGTCTCAAGAATACCCTATCCTCTAGGGTTACAATCATCATATAATCCATAGGTTTCACATACACTATTAACTAGATTGCCAATCGTCCGTTTGTTCGCTATCGACTAGATGCCACTCGTTCATAGTTTACTATTGACTAGATGCCACTCGTTCATTGTTCATCATTTTCTCTACATTATAGGATTCACAAGACTCAACCCAATCCTCACCAATTCTCTACATCCAGTATCCAATACATGCTACGATATCATCAAGGAAGGCATAAGGAAAGGCAATGCATAATAATCCTACAATGCAATAATACAAGATGCGGGATCGAAATGTACTAAGACATAGGAGGGAGCCCGATTGCTTCAGGATGGACACCACCCACCTCTTGGCGATGTCGCGACAATAGAAAACTCGATGTTGGGGTTCTTGTACGCCGCTTCGACTCCTCGGGGCGATGCGAGCCCTCGAGTACCCAATTCGGCGATAACTCCGCACCCGCTCGTCGGATCGGCAAACCGTCTTCGCCGACGCGTTCAGAGGCCTAGCAATTAGTTTAGCGACCCAACAAATTAGATCAAAATCCTAGATTTGCCAAAATCCCAATTC